>NW_026902309.1:0-139834 GCF_033783945.1 Neopsephotus bourkii | reverse complement strand
TACACACTTCTTAGCAGCTTTGTAGCAGTTCTATCCAAGAATTCAGATGTAAATAAAGAATTATGCTACACCAGAGAGTGCATATGGGGCATTTATAGTTTTAGGAACATAAAGGTTACCAGAATTCATCACCTAGCAACAAATATAATATAATCAACTCCTCTGTCTAGCAAGTATCTAGCAAGAAATACATTATAAACTCCACTAACTAGTAATTTTACTTGGTAGTTTGAAGTTTAAGTGAACTCTACAGCTAATTAGACTTAGCTCAGTGCTTCTGTAGGCTGTATATTTGCATTTGAGCACAGTCTTTATTCTGGAATAAACACTTGCCATTCACTCATCAACAGATGGGTCACATTCAAAAGCTGACAGATTCCGAGGAAATGACAATACATAAATGCCATAACTTTCTTTCCATTCCTAAGAAAACCAGACTGGTTACATAATGCATGTAAATGCAACACAGGGAAACAGTTCCAAGAACATGCTGAGAGCCCCACACACTCTGAGAAGCATGATCAAACTAATGTCAACATGGTTTCCACAATGCAACTTTGGTGATGATTCCAGTACAAAGATTGGTTTTACTACTCCACACTTGTCCTAAACATTTCAAAGTGATTGATGTAATTATTCACTAGAATCATTTAACAATAGGCTAGAACTTGCATCAATGAATATTAACTAAAATAAAATTAGCTTTCAAGTATCAAAGGCTTTGTGTATTCAGCCTGCTAGACAACTTCATTCTCTTCCTCCCCTTGTCTCTCTCCCCTCACTGCTTTGCATAAATACTCTATTATTATAAACTCTCGCTGTCTTGAAACTGATGGTATATATTATTGTATAGGCAGTGCCTACTATTAGTGTTTCAAAACAAGAGTGATATAGGTGCAATGTTACCATCATGCTTTAAAGTTGCTTATCTCATATTATTTTTGTAAAGCAAATTCTTAATCATCACCTCCAAGAGCTATTTTGCAAACCTCTTTGTTAACATTTCGTTGCAAAGCTGAAGGCTAAACAAAACCAGATTTCATTCCAGTGCTGGTAGCTGTTCATTAACGTTTTAAAGTTCTGCCAGAGACAAGTATAGAATGAGTACATTCTTCACCATGGAAGTTTTCACAGAAAACTAAATTACAGACAGAGTGCTGGATCTTGAACTGGCAAACAACACACCCTGATATCCATTTCCTACATTAAGAATTGTTCATAGAATTAGAACGGTTTGGGTTAGAAGGGAACTTAAAGGTCACCTAGTTCCAACCTCTGCCCTGACATGGGCAGGAAAGGAGCCTGCTCTTCTTTTCCATAGGAGAGCACTTCCTTGCAGAAGGAATCAGAGTCCAGAAGCCGTGGTTTAGTGATATTTTGTAACCTGCCCAATCACAACAATCAAGAAATAAAACATAAATTCTCTACCTTCACCCACATCTCTGCCTGTCTTTGCAGACCAAGCCTTTATACTGTTTGTATACTGTCTCTAGGCTACTACTCCTCATGGCTCACATCTTGAGAGCACATGACTGAACAAGCGCAAGGATGAATGTGCTCCGTTCTTTAAGAAAGTGTTTCTCATACCATGATTTACAACTTACAGGCCTGCCTTCCATCAGCTCTTCTGCTGACACTACCTTTCCACACAAGGCTTCTACACAATAACTAACAGTAAATTATACTGCTGAACTCGGTTACCTTTCCAGAGTTGTTTACCAATTCTACATTCCTCCTCCAGCTTTTCAAACCACCAAAGAATTAAACACTATTTTACTGTGGCATTCACTTGCTGTTCCAGAAGGAAATTCTAAATTTCTCTCTTTTTAACTATATAGAATTCCTTCCTTTATCGTGGGAGAAAATAACCCAGCTTTTATCCCATCTTAACATGTTTAGGAGTTCCAGCTTCTGTAATGGTAAATTGCTCATCTGAGCAAGAACTCAGGTAGCTGTCTTCAGTGCAGGGACCCGTCAACTGGCCACAGGTCTGTAGGGCAGTGCTCATACATAATCGTTGAATCAGCACACCACTTGAAGTTACACACACCCCAGAAGAACAGCAGGCATTTTCACACAAGCATCAGTGTTTGCTTGGGAAGAAATCTGGAACTACAAGGATAGTCAACTGGCACTTAGGATAGGCTGAGAAAGGCAACTACCACCTGAAAGCACCATTTGACATTAGGCAGTGGTGCAAAGACACTCATTCTCAGACACAGCAAAGCTTTCCATAGGCAGAGGACTGCTAAATTTACTTCATTTTCTCCTTGTACAGAAGCCATCAGGTTTTTTTATTTGCACTTAAATGGGTTTTGGCTACTAGTATTGAAAATTCATTTGTTCAAAATGCATACTATGGTCTACAGAAATCGGGCACAGCTACAGAAGACACCTGAGAATATGCATCTCAAGGTCAAGTTGAAAATGTTAGACAGGGATGTTCAAATTAGCATTTAGGATAATATAAGTATATTTAAAATTCAGTAGTACCAACATGAGCATCCAAATATTAAATATAGACAATAATTAGACACTAACATTTGGAAACTTGAACTAGTGCGTTTATTTTTTATTAGGAATGGAATAAAATGCACCAAAGAAGCTTCAAATACCATAGCTCTATTCCCATTCCCAACTAGGCGTTATTTATATAACATGGACCAGCCTCTTAACAGGAAGACACCAGCTCTTCTCCAATTCATACAAATGATACAACATAGAATAACAACAGCAGGAAAATGAAGAACCAGAGAA
This sequence comes from Neopsephotus bourkii, assembly GCF_033783945.1. Taxonomy (NCBI): domain Eukaryota; kingdom Metazoa; phylum Chordata; class Aves; order Psittaciformes; family Psittacidae; genus Neopsephotus; species Neopsephotus bourkii. The sequence continues at coordinate 137,077 of NW_026902309.1, read as the reverse complement.
TAGATTCCATAATGTGAATCTAATCACATTGGAATAATTTGAATATGATTTCACATATTGAAAGGGAAAGTGTTACTGGCCACTTGAGTGAATTCTTTAGTACCCTGGCCATAGGACAGATGGAGATTTCATCTATGGAGAGTGCTTGATTCTAAGCTACAGAAATACTGCATCCAAAATGAGTGCTTCTGTTGCTGAGCTCACAGGGAAAGGTGACATCAGCACAATACTTTGGTAAAGGTAACCCTTGATTATTTTATTCCAAACATGATTTTGCAGTGAAGGTCAAACAAAATTATATCAGTATATTAAGAAAATTTTTATTTTTAATTTAAGCAATGGAAAACAAAGACAACTAACAAAAAAAAAAAAAAAAAGAAAACAAGCAAAAAAACCCAAACCCCAAAAAAACCCCCCAAAAACCCAATAACACACACAAAAAAGAAAACCCAGATTTTAAAATAAAAAAAAAAACAACACACCACCACATAATTAAAAATTGCTTTCACAGGTCCGTAAGGTGCATTGTGAGGTGTTACCCCAATAAACTAATGTATACTGAAATAATACTAGTTGAGAGTGAATCAGAAACAGAACTTCAGTAGTTTTAAATAAACAGAGATTAAACAGATTTACAAAAACACTCAAGCTCCATTAAAGCCCCACCATCTTCCAACTACTAAAGCTATGTTGTGTTCTTTATCTTGTTTGATGTACTGAGGCAAACCAGATGATAAACAATTTGTCTGTTACTTTTTTTACATGGACCCAATATCTATTCTATGTGGAAACAAATACTGGTGCTGTACAAATTAATTTCTCACTTATTAAAATATTATCACATTCCCATAGGCACAGAAGGGAATTTGGGATTTATCTTTTCAGATGTTACCTCCTCTGTATATCTTAAAACTTTATACATAATTAATTAAAAAGTCTAACTCATAACTCATCATTAGAAGATAACTCATCATTATATATATGAGCTAACATTTCTTATTAAGGCTATAGATTTTGCAGTTGCAGCTGCTGCAGGGTAAATAAGGTCTTTTTAACATGCACCCCTCATAAAATAGCCTATGTTACAAACTTGTAGTCTTTGTAGTTGGGGTTTTCCCCGCTGCAGATGTGTGCATTTCTGCTATTCCTTTAAGAGAACATTTACCTGAGAAAGAGGAGCTCAAATCCAGCATTTTAAGAAAGCTCCAAAAAAGACACTTCTTAGCAAACATCAGAGGAGAGCAAATAATTCAGAAGAATCATTTATTTATTGGATTTGCCATTTATTTTTCTATTCACCACAGATTGCTAAATTCTTACGTGTAAATTATTCATGAATTTCTGCCAATGCTTCTTCCATTTAAATTACTATGAAAATGTAGTTGCAATTATTCAGATTTCAACAGTGGCTCTGTCAGTTTTTTGGAGCACTGTTTCTGTTCCATGATTGGTTGCAACTTGCCAATTTGGAATACGTTTCAAGCATTACACTTGACTACACGGTTCAAAATTTTGTCAGTTCTATACTTGCAATTTGTGCTCTGAATATAATGTTTTCTGACATTTCCATATTGACAAAACCTCAGGTGTAGACACAGCTCTATCTTGTGTCAATGGACATTTCAGTGGCATTATTTCAGTTATTTTTGGTGCCAAAGTCATTGCCAAAATACATAAGACAGAAAGAGGAAGTTCTTTTTCACATTAACTGCGTCTGTGTTTTCCACTATTCCTTAAGGTGCCGCCTGTGCCTGCATCGTTAGGACTCTTACTTACAATCGCAGCTGGTTGCTGTTCAAACTGCCCTTAAACCGTGTACCCAGTACTTAAGGGACTAACAGCAGATCACATCCCAAGAGTCCAAAAGAGAGGCAAGGGAATGGTAAGTACCAGATCTTCTAGACAGCAGGTTCAGACCTTAGCTCATCAATTGATTCCCTCCAACCAGGAGGGATTTCTCTGCCATACGGAGCTGTTAATCACTTTTAGATAAAGTATCCTGGCATCCGACCAAGCCACCCACAGCCAGAAGGCCCCATTGTTCTTCTCCAGTACCTGGAGCTCATGCATGTGCACAGCAGGAAGCCCTCACTACCGCCCCTGCAAATCTCTGCCAAAAAGAGGTGGTGAGACTTAAGGACACAGAGACAGTTTACTGCCAGATCAAAACCAGTGTTCCTCTAATGTAAGGTGAACCCTAAGGGGTCTTCTTCAGTTCCCTTATGTTTTCTTTCTGGGGTTTATCCCAAGTGCCATACTGTACCTACTTTGAACTCAAGCAGAAGGGTGAATGTAAGAAGCTTTTTACCTCAACGTTAGCATTACCAATCATCACATTTTCATCTCAAATCTCTAACGATACCCGTGAATCTAAATTTGCACCTTATAATTGAAACATTGTTTTATACCCAGCATGTCTTATGCACATGTCGACAGTCAAATGACCTGACTACCATTCAGTTAAACACAAATCAGGAGGAGAGGCAGGCAAAAAAAACAGAGCTACAGAAAATATTGAAAGCTGTAAAATGGCAATTCACCATTCTTTCAAACTTTCAGCAGTTTACTTTTCCACAACACTTTTCAAAAGATATGTCTTGGAAGAGAAAGATTATAATTGAATCTCCGAGTGTTAGCAGCAATGAATTTTACATTAGAGAGCCTGATCTTGCTTCACAAGATTGAACAATGTTTGCAAACCAGTAAAGCCACACTGCTTACTGTAATACATTCCTCTTTCCTCAAAACAGTAAGCTCCAGCAGTGATGGGAAAGGCACTCAATTGAAAAGATCCAAATAAGAAAGTATCGTCATGTGAAATACAGATGGATTATATACTATATCCAGACTTTTTATTTAAGGAATGAAGTTCACATAAGGAAAGCACCTTCATAAAGGTTCAGACAAAAGACAGTCAAAGAAATAGTAATATAATCTAAAATTAAATCTACTGTAATCTAAAAAGTCAACCTAAAATTACTTTAGCAATGGTAACTGGGATTTATAAACAAAGCATTTTTTAAAAGGATATGTTTTGTATAAGTTTTTCTTTGAAGTCCCTGGGCGGCACTTCAAAGAAGGGACTAGAGCATGCTTATTCTCTAGGGATGATTCATAAAAAGTCATCCTGCCACAGAACAGGGACCCTTGAAAATTGTACTGGGGAGACATTTTGTCGCCGCTCTCAGATGTGTGTGGGCAGGTTCTGTCTATAGCCTTCAATGAAGGTTTGATCAAATTGCAGCTGTCTGATAATTACCTCTTGGCACAAAGAACAGCATACAGGCTGGGGAATTAGTTACCTCTCTTCAAAAAGACAGAGGAACATGCTATGTCCTTCAGGGTTACCAATGAGCCATCTTACTGGGGCCATTTGGAGTCAGCAGAGATTCTCACATCACTGCGTCTTGATTTTTAGTGGAAAGCAGGCTTGAGCCGTAATGTATGAAGGCAAAATGGAGGAAGAAACGTGCGCTTCATGCAGCTTCTTTCAGCTTTTATTTTTCATTTTCAAACAAGTATTTCAACAGTACTTGAAGGATCGACCTGGATGCTTTTGCAGCCCAGATACTAAATAAAGAAGCAGAAGTAAATCAACTAAATTAAAAAAAAAAAAAAAAGTCTAGATGGTGCACTGCAAATTTTTGTTCAAGACACTGATGGCAGAGAAAATTGATTTTCCCACAGGTTCTGCAGCTTTGCACTGCCTTTTGAAGTAGAGAGCTAGATATATTTTGCTACATATATTTCTCTGAACTAGAGCCCATAACGGTTTTATATTTTGCTGAACATTTTCCAGCTGATTAATGTTGTGTTTACCAAACTATAAATACAGGGTGATGCCTCCTTGAAGAAGTAATTTAACTTTTCTCCTCTGTTTTTGTAAATTGTTTTTTGCTGTGTGTTTTTAAATAAATGGTGCAAACATAAAACTAAAATTAGATCCCTACATCGTATATACGTATTTTCTTTTAAATGATAAGCAGTATCAAACCAGCTGTAGCTATCTTATATACTAAAAGGATTCCTATATTCACCATACAACATGTGCTGAAGTTTCAAACATTAACTAGTTATTTAATAAAACAGGAAATACTATGTAATTAATCAGGTTACATTATCAGAGGTTTTTTAAGTTGAGCCTGAAGTTTAGAAGCTTCTGTATGTCCTTTCTAGGGAACCTCTTTGCTGCCACAAACACAGCCTGGCTTGTTTGTTTACTTGTTTGCTCCAGAAGGGAGATTCAGGACATTGGGTCTTTGTATGGCTTTATCTCTATTAACTGAAATATTTCTGCTTTTGCTTCCCCACATGAAGAGCATACTAATTCTTGCCTGCTCCTTCACACCCACTGACAGAATAGACGTGAGCTCAGATCTCTAATGTCAAAGGTGTTTATGCATTGGTCTTGGGAAATTTTGATTAGGCTGTAATCAGAAGACATTCTATTGAATTCATATGTAACTGTACAAACACACCATCTTCACAAACACTTTTCCTTCTCACCTTTCTTCATTTTCACAAGTATGTACTGGTAGTGCCCAGAGGTGTTGGTGAAGATGGAGAGCTTTTCAGTACCACATATAGGATGCACCTCTAGCAGATTATATCTCACCCTTAGCCACAACGTCATACAGGTTCTTCATTACTTTGTGAAGCACTGGAAATGCCATTCTTCAAACTTGATGACTACATCATCCCAGTATAAGGAAATGTCTTTGCTAATGATTTTACTGATTCAAACCAGGGCTTCCTTCCAAAACTCATTACATAACAACTAATTTCTCATATCCCATTTTGACATTTTTTACATAGCTCAGGACTTGCCCCCTGTGCCAAGCATTCTGTATTTTGTGTAGTGTACAGATTATAAACAATGCTGAAATTAATTTCTATCTCATGCATTCAGCTTCACACCAACTTAATCATTCTGCTGTGTGTTTACTTAGATAAATGCCTGACAATGTTATTAACACTTCAGAGAAAAGGAACCATTTTCTTTATGCACATACATCAGCACTGCTCACATTCACCAAAAAATAAAAATGAAACACAAGCAGAGAGGGATAAGATCAAAAATAATCCTGGCTTAATCCAAATTCCATTTCCCCAAATTCACAGGCATTGTAGTGCAAATATTTCATTAAATTATGCTATTCAGTCCTCCAAACAGCAAGGATCCACAAACAACACACTGATTAGTCAGGCCCTGCTCTCAATAGCATTAAAATTATTTGTTTTTCTCACACCTCTGAACAGTCTCTCATTTGAGAGCACCATTCATTGTAGTCCTAGAATGAACCCCATTCCAAGTACATTGATGACACCTGACATTTACTGGGGAAAACAAATTATTTCCATCAGAAATAAGGAATCTAGAAAGGTAACAGAAAATAATACCTTTTTTTATATTTTTTTACTAAATGATTTTTTTTTTTTCTGCATCAACACATTTAGACTTTACGTTTGGATTTAACAGGGTAAAGCAAGTATGTTTCTATAAACCAGTTGTAAACCACTGCTTCCTTACCTGCATTATCTAAAGTGCAGTAATATAATGATAATAGTAGTAATAATAATAATAATACCACCAAAAAACTCACAACTAAAACAAAATTCAATAATATTTTCTTTTAATATCAAACTACAGACATTTCACAAAATTAGATTATGTTTCCTTTGAAAATTCAGAATGAAAGAGTTTGTTTCCTTCTTTTTTATTGCACAGCTTTGTTTCAATCTCCTTTACACTCCAGTTCATTTCAACGAGATCTAGGCCAGCCTAGAGGCTGATGCACTAACAGCCTACTGGTGCTGCCAGGAAAAAGTGGCAGGTCGTAGCAGTAGGGGACTCTACTTTGAAAGGGACAGAGGCACTCATCTGTCGGCCTGACCTGGTCTCAAGGGAGGTGTGTTGCCTACCAGAGGCACGGATCAGGGATGTCGCAGAAAGGCTGCCTGCTCTAGTAAGCCCCTCGGACTATTACCCACTTCTGCTGATACATGTGGGTGCTAGTGATATAGATAGTAGTAGCCTGGGGAACATAAAGAAGGACTACAGAGCCCTGGGAGAGGTGGTTAAGGGCTCTGGAGCTCAGATTGTCTTTTCGTCTATTCTCCAGGATACAGGGGAGGACCTAAAAAAAGCTAGGAGGATTAGCCAGGTTAATAAATGGTTAAAAGAGTGGTGTCACAGTCGGGGGTTTCAGTGTCTTGAACATGGGACCCAAGTTTGTAGGCCAGGTCTAGCAGGGCCTGGTGGAGCTGGTCTGATGAAAGAAGGGGAAGAGCAGTTTTGGTAGGAGGCTTGCCAGACTGGTCAAGGAGGCTTTAAACTAGATGTGTTGCGGGAGGGGGCATCATTCCATCCCAACACACCCAGTCAGTTGCCAGCACCTATAAAAAATGCTCGGAGCAATGTAGAGATATTCCAGCTGCTCCAGCCAATGAGCCAGCTTCATTTGGAGCTTGACTCAGATGCCTCTATACAAATGCCTGTAGCATGGGGAACAAACAAGAGGAATTAGAGATGTGTGCTCGTTTATGGGAGTATAATATTATAGGCATCACAGAAACATGGTGGGATGGCTCCTATGACTAAAGTGTTGGAATGGAAGGTTACAGGCTCTTTAGAAAAGACAGGCCTGGCAGGCGTGGAGGGGGAGTTGCACTTTATGTCAGGGATAGGCTGGAAAGTATGGAACTCTGTCTGGGAACTGGTGAGCAGTTAACAGAGAGCTTGTGGATCAGGCTTAAAGGGAAAACAGCGATGGGAGACACTACTTTGGGGATCTGTTACAGACCGCCTGATCAAGAGGAATCTGCGGATGAAGCACTCCATAGGCAGATAGGAAAAGCCTCACACTCACAGGCCCTCGTTCTCATGGGTGACTTCAACCACCCTGACATCTGTTGGAATGACGGTACGGCCCGGCACAAGCAATCCAGGAGGTTCCTCGATTGTGTGGAAGACAACTTCCTTCTGCAAGTAATAGAGGAGCCGACAAGGAGAGGTGCCATGCTTGACCTCGTGCTCACCAACAGGGAAGGGCTCGTTGGAAATGTGGCACTCCAGGGCAGCCTTGGATGCAGCGATCACGAGATGGTTGAATTTGAGATCCTCAGGACAGTGAGAAGAGCGTGCAGCAAGCTCACTGCCCTGGACTTCAAGAGAGCAGACTTTGGCCTCTTCAGGAACCTGCTTAGTAAGGTTCCATGGGATATAGCCCTAGAGGGCAGGGGGGCCCAAGACTCTTGGTTGGTCTTCAAGGATCACCTGCTACAAGCTCAGGAGTGTTGCATCCCAACTAGAAGGAAGTGCAGCAGGAGGGCCAGGAGACCTCCTTGGATGGATAAGGAGCTGCTGAGGAAAATTCAAATGAAAAAAAGAGTCTTATAGAAAGTGGAAGCAAGGACAGGCGGCCTGGGAAGAATACAGGGATGTTGTCTGGGAAGCTAGGGACCAGGTTAGGAAAGCTAAGGCCCAGTTAGAATTAAACTTGGCTAGGGATATTAAGGATAACAGGAAGGGATTCTACAGGTACATAGCAAATAAAAAACAGATTAGGGAGAACATAGGCCCCCTCAGGAAGCTATCAGGAGAACTGGCTACACAGGATTTGGAGAAGGCTGAGGTTCTGAATGACTTCTTTGCCTCGGTCTTCACTGGCAAAGGCTCTGACCGCACCACCCAAGTCTTGGAAGGCAGACACAGGGACTGTGAGAATGAAGACCTTGGGCCCACTGTAGGAGAGGAACTGGTTCGAGACCATCTTAAAAATCTGAACGTGCACAAGTCCATGGGTCCTGATGAAATCCATCCGCGGGTCCTGAAGGAGCTGGCAAATGAAGTTGCTAAGCCGCTGGCCATCATATTTGAAAAATCATGGCAGTCAGGTGAAGTTCCCAATGACTGGAAAAAGGGAAATATAACCCCCATTTTCAAGAAGGGGAAAATGGATGACCCAGGGAATTACAGACCAGTCAGTCTCACCTCTGTGCCTGGCAAAATCTTGGAGCAGATTCTCCTGGAAGGCATGCTAAGGCACATGAAAAACAACAAGGTGCTTGGTGACAGCCAGCATGGCTTCACTAAGGGGAAATCCTGCCTGACCAATTTGGTGGCCTTCTATGATGGGGCTACAGAACTGATGGACAGCGGTAGAGCAGTTGATGTCATCTACCTGGACTTGTGCAAAGCGTTCGACACTGTCCCACACAACATCCTTGTCTCTAAATTGGAGAGACATCAATTTGATGAATGGACCACTCAGTGGATAAAGAACTGGCTGCATGGCCGCACACAAAGAGTTGTGGTCAGTGGCTCAATATCCAGCTGGAGACCAGTGACGAGTGGTGTCCCTCAGGGATCGGTGCTGGGACTGGTCTTATTTAACATCTTTGTCGCTGACATGGACAGTGGGATTGAGTGCACCCTCAGCAAGTTTGCCGATGACACCAAGCTGTGTGGTTCGGTTGATACGCTGGAGGGAAGGAATGCCATCCAGAGGGACCTTGACACGCTTGTGAGGCGGGCTGATGCCAGCCTTATGAAGTTTAACCATGCCAAGTGCAAGGTCCTACACCTGGGTTGGAGCAATCCCAGACACAGCTACAGGTTGGGCAGAGAAGAGATTCAGAGCAGCCCTGCGAAGAACGACTTGGAGGTGCTAGTCAATGAGAAAATGAACATGAGCTGGCCGTGTGAGCTCGCAGCCCAGAAAGCCAACCGTATCCTAGGCTGCATCAAAAGGAGCATGACCAGCAGGTTAAAGGAGGTGATCCTGCCCCTCTACTCTGCTCTCCTGAGACCTCACTTGGAGTTGTGCAGTTCTGGTGTCCTCAACATAAAATGGACATGGAACTGTTGAAACAAGTCCAGAGGAGGGCCACGAGAACGGTCAGGGCACTGGAGCACCTCCGGTATGAACATAGGCTGAGAAAGTTGGGGCTGTTCAGCCTGGGGAAGAGAAGACTGTGTGGAGACTTCATAGCAGCTTTCCAGTATCTGAAGGGGGCCTATAGGGATGCTGGGGATGGACTCTTCATTAGGGACTGTGGTGATAGGACAAGGGGTAATGGGTTCAAACTTAAACAGGGGAAGTTTAGATTGGATATAAGGAGGAAATTCTGTCCTGTGAGGGTGGTGAGGCACTGGAATGGGTTGCCCAGGTAGGCTGTGAATGCTCCATCCCTGGCAGTGTTCAAGGCCAGGCTGGACGAGGCCTTGGGTGGTATGGTTTAGAGCGAGGTGTCCCTGCCCATGGCAGGGGGGTTGGAACTTGATGATCTTAAGGTCCTTTCCAATCCTAACTATTCTATGATTTGATATAATTTTGCAGGAAAAAAAAATATTCAACAGAGATAATGTAAAATGTGCAAATATCTCGTTTATAATTAACTATATAGGCTGTACTTGAAAATCTCCCAGTGCTTATTAAATATTTAATGAATTTTGAGTGAAGAGTTTGTGATGTTTCCGTGAATCTGTGGTCAAAGCCATATCTTGCCTGTTCAGGTTTTCTATGACTCTAACCCACTGACCACTGCCTGAATGTGTCAGCACGAGTCATATTATACATTCTCATCACCAATTAAAAGTCATAGCTCTCTTTCCCCAGCCTGAAGTCTTTTACAAAATACACATGATCCCCACAGTTCTTCAGGCAAACACTAGAAAAAAACTTCTCACCTGATAAGATCTTCTGTAAAGCCCTCATATCTTTAAAGTAATACTGAAGATGTTTGGCATGCACTCCCCTCAGTCACGGGTACAGATGTATATTTGCATACCTAACAGTTCACTGGGTATTTACTTACCATAATTACTTGTGTACTTTTGAGAATTGCATGCACCTAGAAGTGTATGAAGTTCTAAAACCAGGCCCTTTCTGTTTTTAACAAAAAGAGGTCTTTTCTCTACCCTAGTTTTATGGCAGTGTTGCATACTAGGACTCCAGTCAAGACTGAAAGATACCTATCTTTTGTTGTAAATGTTAATTTGGAGAGTTAAAAAACACACCAGCTTGCTACATTTATGCAACACACAACAATTTATCAGATGTCATTAAGACCTAGGAAACAGACCCAATTCGGATGTTAAGGACCAGGTAAAAAGACTGATATAAATCCACCTAATAAATAACCAAAGGAATAAAGTATCTTGTGTTAATTACTATCTCAGATCACACAATAAAAAGCAAATATTTATGGATTTAATAGATTCTACAAGACTGAAGAAAACCAAGAAATCCCAGCCTCTAAGCTGTCAATTAGTTATCATGCTTTTCCATTGTAAGCTTTTCTGTAAGTTATGCATTAAGAAGGCGTAAATGATAGTTTCATAACTCTATTTTCTATAAATTTGACAGCTGCTTTTGACACAACACTGTTAACTTGAACTTGAGTTTAATATAGTCTTCTTATATTATTGTGAGGAGCACATTAGAGTCCATCTTTGCTTAACACCTTTCTTTCCTTCCTGACTGTTCTTCACTGATAGCTTACACTTTATCAGTTAATACTTGCTTTTTCAAGTGTGTCTGATAACTAGCAAGCTGACCGAAGACTCATGGTTGGTGTCTACAGAAAATATTCTCCAAAAGCAAAATTATTTTGATCTTAGCAGCAGTAGTGTGCATTATTACAGCAGAATTCAAAACCAGCTTGCTACATATGGAATAGAGCTAAGTATCTCAATAACTTTGCTGAGAACTGCAAGACATGTATTTGTCATGGAGCATTTACCAAAATACTTCTAATGCTCCATATAGGCAGCAAGTCACCCATCCACAGCATCACTCTTCCAGAAAGAGGAAATGCTAGCAAAAAAGGAGCGAAAAGGAAAGCTCTCACCCAAATATCTCCAAGGAGACTGAGACAGCAACACTTCAATACACACAAAAATGGATCACCCTGCTCAGGAAGCTTTACCACTGAACACCCTTCAAGGAATGGTTGAAAGTGAATTAACAGACCATTCCACTCCTCCAGCTCTCTGAGACATAAAAGGAGGGCTATTGAAGGCTAATTTCATAACTGCTATCTGCCATGCTTGTTTTTATTCTGAGGGAAAATTCTGTGTAAAAAGGAAGGATGTCTTGGCAAATACCAAAGAATGTAAAACAAAAGAGATTTCTGAGGTATATTTCTTCTGCAGGGAGGCACAGGGCACACAAGATTTTATACAGCTCTGTATACTACATCCTGAGTTCATCACAAACAAAAAAAGTTTGTTCTGAAACAAGTTCAGAAGCAAGATCTTTAATGTGTTAAGAACACATTGTGTACATTATAGCATCATCTTCCTGATTCTGCTACTATCAAGGTCACCCGTACATGAAAATCCCTGCGTAACACCAAGGCCACTTTTCCCTTGAAGTATTATCAACTGGATACAATAAATATTCAATGCAGTTTTCAAAAATGTCTCAGAAAGCATTACAACTTTCCTTCTATTCCATATACACTGTGAATAATGGTTTAAAGAAACAGGAGGACAGAACAGAATTTAAGAGTAAACTGATGCAAACCAGAAGAATGAGAGAGAAACTTAAGGATTATGAAAGCAGAAACTAAGCCAAAGTAATATGAACAGAAGCTCAAAAGGAGTCATAAAGTCAGGCTTGAGCACACACAAAACCGTCTTCAGTATCAAGAGCCAGCTGTGGGCCCTAAAGAGTTTTTGGCGTGGTCTCTCAAGGTTTGATTACTTTAAGTCTCGATGTATATTCAGACCACACTCCTGTTTCTCTGCTTTTAACTTTGGGGCTTGGACAGCTCTAGCAAGGGACAGAAATCTCAGAGAATACAGGCATAGCACTAGACCACATCTACAAAGGGAAGAGCTGACCAGAGAAGAAAACAGGGGGGTATCTCTCGCTGCCACAACACCCTGTATCATCCCATTGTTTCATTAACTCAGCCACTTGGCAAAAGTAGTGGAAAAAAGATTAAAATCCTGCTTTACAAAGTGTTGCAGTGGTTTCAAGGTTCTCCCCACATATCAAGGGGTTGCCTCTGTCTCTTATTGGCGTGTATTTTGATGCCTCACTACCATCAGAAACTTCCATTTCCCTGCTAGCTTCAATTTACACAATTTGCAGAATATGGTCCTTTCTGTTCTTTCTTATAGACTACAAAATAGCATGCTAGTTTTGAAGTAACAGCAGATAATAGGAGGTATAGGAAATAAAATAAACTTTTACCCTTTGACAAATAATGTTAGTGTCAAATCTTCCTGCCCTTTGTAAAACAATTCCTTCTCTTAACATCAAGGGCATGAGGGTTGACATTCTCGGCTACTCTCTTCCTCTAGCCTGCAAAATGATACAACTAGGAAAATGAATCCCTGCATCCCACTTTTATAATCTTGGAGGAAAAATAATTCTGTCCTTTAGGAATTCATGATGGGAAAGAATACAAGGCTGTACATTATAAAGTGAAGCAAGAAAACAAAATCAAATATTTGAACAGTTAATTTCATTCTGCCCCAAGCAATTATTCCATAAAATATATTGCTACAGAACAGCATAAAATGTCAATGTTGTTCTGCAAAAAAAGTAGTACAAAACGTCTATAAATGAGCATGTAACTACGAACTGGTCCCTTTATTAGCATTATTATTTTTGCTGTAGATATTTAAAGTATACTGACTGGAAGATGCTGCCAAATTAAACGAGTAGGTAGTGAGGAAGACCATAAATGGACTGTTTTGGGCATTTTTAGTAAGGAAAAGCTGCTTTATAGTTTTAGAAAACAGTTGCCTTGGTGACTAACTCACCTTTGAAAGTAAACTATAGACATATAATGGCCTGTTTCTGTGCCATTTTATCAGTTGGCCTCTTCCCATTAGCTTTGTTATCAGACTCCATATTGGATTCACTAACAGAAGCATATCCCTTTAGTACAGTCAACAGCTTGCACATGCAGGAAGAGATCAAAATTTTATTCAACTGTAGCATTACACTATCTAATCAATTTCTCATTTGCCAGATGCTTGTAGATTCACTTCTGCATTCGACTACCCAGCTATACCTTTACCTGCCCATCAAAGAATTCTCACCATGCAGCTCTTTCGTCTGATAGATATGCCTGACCAAATGAATTTTCATCCACTAGCTTTTTATCTAGCCTTACACTAACGTATGAACGGGTATCTTGTAGTTAGGTGAGTCCCCTGTAAGTCTAGCAAGAGTCAGTATTTCCCTAGACTTGAACCGAAGAACATGAGACAGACTTTGCATATCTTGAAGGTACTGTAACATAAGGCTAAAAGCACAAGTCATCATCCTCTCACCGAAAATTCAATTGTCAGCTTTGACCCTTTTAGTCACTATCACACAGTATTCAATATGCTTCTTTTGTAAGCAGACATAAAGACCAACTTCTAAAAGCTTCCTCCCACCCTCTGTCACATATGCTAGCCAGTAGTTCTACTGCCTTCTACCAAAGCTTTCCTTATTCACAGTAAATAAAGTGACTTGAAATAGAAGAGAGTGGGGGTTTGTTTGTTTAATCTATGGGACAACACTGTTGAAACATATTAAGTAAAGGACTGAAAGGAAGGATACAGAGGGTGGCGTTAACTCAGCCTGTAGACAGAGGTTCAACAGCAAGGGAACAATCTGAGAAGCTGTACCCTCCCCAGCTTCCTACTAGCATTTCCCATTAACTTGAGGTCTTTAAGGTCTTTACGTCTATGTGCGGTTAAATACAAAACCAAAAACCTCCATGATTTCCATCAATATTTTTCTCCATAAATACTTCATTTTATTGAGCAAAATTGACCCTTATCTGCCCAGATGTTTTTCAAGCTTTTGAATTATTCTACTTCCAATATAAAAACATTAGGTTATTTTCTCAGTGCAAGAAAATCTGTAGTAATAAAAAAGGTGGTCTATAACACAAGGCTTACAGCAACCAAAAATCTTATTTCTCTAGCTCAGTGTAAAGAGCAGATAGAAGTATATATCTGTTCATGAGGGCATATTTCCTTTACTTCTGCTTCTTAAGAAAACTTTAAGTTAATGAAAACAACTCAATTTAATTCCCAGGTACATTTCCTTTCAAAATACTTAAACACATTGGGATTTGTGAGGTTTTTTGTTTGTTGGTTGGTTGGTTGGGGTTTGTTTTTTTATTTATTTCAAGAACAACCTTAATATAAATAGCTTAGAAAGCAGATTTATAAAAATATGAGCATCCAGAAGGGAAAAAAAACCCACTATTTACAGTAAATCTTGGTGTTGAGGAGCAAAACCATTAAGTGTTTAAGGAGCTGAACGTAGTCTTCTGGCGGTCTTCTACTCTTGGCTACTAGATAGTGCCAAGAGCCAAGTTTTGAGGCATTTCTCAAACTTGAACCTTGGATTCTAGAACAGCTATTCCAAATAAACTCAGTAAAACCCCTTAGATTCTGGCACAGAAAGTGTAAGCACATACCATTCAAATCTATAAAATACACAGTAGAGCCAAGTTAAAAGAAGGGAATTCAAGTAATTTAAAAGAAAATGACTAATTTCACTCTCTCTCTTTAATAAAGAAGTCCATTTCAGCTGTAGACTTCTGAAGAAAGATATCCAATAACTGGGGTTTGGAAGTGCACCAGTAGATTCTGTAATAGCTACACATGCAGCACAGCTACATTGAGATACTGTATCAGATCTGCAACCCAGTCCACAGATCAGGAGAAAATCTACAAAGCTAACACAGAAATTAACTTGAAATGCTTGAGAACAAGAGGCAAATCCTATCCTGTAGCTTAAAAAAAAACCCTCACACATTAAGATTGCTGGAATGTATCTTCTATTACCTGAATGCAGTCATTACCCCATTCTGTAGTTTGCTAAGTACAGTTCCCAGGGCTGCAATCCTAAAACAGACAGTGCTAAGCAGAAAGAGAATCAAGAGTATTCTATTAAAATGAGATTGCTCCAGTGGCCAGTCTTTAAAGCCTCCTACATTTGTATCAGACAAAATACGGCTAGCTCAGTGTTTTAGAGATATTTAAATTAATTTAATTGCCTGAACTGCAACACTTGCTGAGGCAAAGTATTTCTTCTAAAAGACAGTGTATCCGGGCAGTTAATCTTTGAAATCCTGGCAATCGCTTATACATTCACCAGATAATTGAAGACTTTTTAAAACTTCAAAGGCAAAATATAGGTACAAGAAATTCTGTACAGACCTACCCTCCAAGAAGATGACAAAATGATCCACACAAAGGGCCATTAAGCATGTTCTTTGCCCTGCTCACCCTAGAAGGTCCTAAATAATGGACATAGTATGAAAAAGCCTAGACTAATAGCTTTAAATGATTTTACATCCACAGATAGTTTAGGAACCAAATGACAAAAGATATGCTACACATCAGGAAACATTCTCACCCCTTTCTTCAAGCCTGACTAACACCTGAGATACACAGTGATGCAAATGTTGCAGTTTCAGCAATTTTCTTAAGAAGCAGTCTATTAGCAGGGGTTTGGTGATGCCTGACATTATACTTTTCCCTTAACTTTTACACAGCATCTATACCATTTAACCATACAGGTTTCAAACAAAGAGAGCAAAAGCAATGCAAAAGCTTCAAAAACTTTGCTTGTTTTCTGGTCGGACTTTCAAAACCCTTTGGTGTTACCATGGCCTTTACCCGTACCTTCCTACAGAAAGAGCTATACGTTAGATATAGCTTCCAAGGTAACTATGGAATAATATACTTGCTAACCTCTCATCGAGGAGTGCTCACCAAGGAGCAGCTCTCACTTTATAGTATTAGGAAAACTGCTGCCTATAGTAATGCTGCATCTTCAGCATCCTCAACCCATGTCTAAAAACACCTCTCACAGCTGAGAACTCACCACAACTTACAGACCTTCCTGCAACCCTGAAGGAAGACGCAGACAGAACAGCAGTTTGCCACAACTCCATCCCTTCAAGCTGAAGCAGCATTAATGAGTAACAACGGTTAACGTAACTTCAGCAGTTGGCCCTTTTATTGCTAGCCAGGGAACACTATAAAAACCACAACTAAGACCAGAGCATGAAGATCTCTCTTTACTACAACACAACAACCTGCCCTGGTAGGCATTAATCAGACTATACAAGTATAGAGAGCTGATTAGACTAACAATTCCTCTCTAAGGCTCCATGATTAAAGCAGTATGAAAATGCATATACAGCCAAAGACACTCAGGAGGGTGCTGAATAACAATGTAGGTGTCAGCTCTGTTAATGCTATATTTTGTAGGAGCCAAAAAAGCCAGCTAGTGAGCTGCTTTTTTAACACTGGGCAGTCGTGCAATACAAACATAAGGTTTTGATGCACCCAAGCTATTTCATATGAGGCTTAAAGGAAATGCCTAGTAACAGCCTTATTCTGAGATTGGAATAAATACTGTTTTCTGAAAGTAAAGCAGTATCTTCGGGTATCCATCTCTAGTAAATGGAGCTTCAGCCAGCACTTGTTCCTTTTCCATCCGTTGTCCCAGCTGAATTTCCCAAGAGAGTTCCTTCTTCCAGGAACTGTTAATTTGTGATTCTGGGAATCAATAAGTAGCAAAGGAAACATCAACTTCCAAAGTGCTTTCAATCATTGCCTCCTGTTTGGCAGACATCAAAATGCATCTCAAATATTGAAAGCCTCACAAAACTGCTCGCTTTTCTAGCTCAAATTCTGTTACTCACTTTTTGCGTTATCTCCCATACCTATAAACATAAGCCAAATAATAGAATATTTTGTACAGATGGAAAACATTACCTTTGTATTATTTAACAAAATGTATTGTTCTGGTTTATTTTGCAGTGGGGAAAATAATAATAATAATATTAAAAATAAAAATAATAATAAAAAAGAGGAAATCACACCCTAATTTATAACTTCTTCTGGTTGAGCCAATTTTCTTAATTGGCTCTTGCCCTCTACCAACGACTATCCAGATGACAGAATAGCCAGAAAAAGGTGAAACATCACAGTAGTCTTTAAGCTCCATAAGTATCTTTGTCTATAATGCAACGATATTCTTGTCTCATCAAATTCAGGATTCATGCAGATTTTTCTTCTGCTTCTGTATATAGACATGGATATAAACCTCATCCCATGGACTTTGCTTTTGTTCTTTTCTAGCTTTCTCTTCATAGTATCTGGCTATATCACTTTGACCTCTTCCTAAATCATGTGTTCCAAAACCTCATTTCCCCACAGTTGGAACTACTGTCATCCTGTACCATTTTTCTTCTCTTGCATAAGGTTTTCTTTCTCCCTGCATCAAATCTCTTTAAAAAAATTTCTTCTCTTCAGATCCTTTTAAATTTTCTCTCCTGCCAAATAACAGACTTAAAATTCATTCATCACTGAATAGCTTTAAATTAAATTTCTATTGTTGTCAGTTTCCCTTGCACCACTTAATTCTAGAATGTGTTCCAGGATACAGACAATGCATCAGGTAAGTGGCACGTACTTAGCTCAGAATTTTGCATTTGCATTGAAACATGTATGCATGAGATATAGTTAATGGATAGTGCAGTATTATCGTCTTTGACTAATACAATAGTTGCAAAAAACTAAGTACATGAACATGCATTTTTAACATACATAAGTCAATGAAAATTTTCACTGGATAAAAATCATGTTAGGTATTTTAAAAACTAAAACAATTTTGCAGGACATGTCATTTTTTACCACATTTTGTTATGATACTCAAAATACACCTTTTAACAGAGTGTGGAAATTAAATTAACCTTAATGTTATGTACAAGCACTGCCTATTTCAAGTGTTTTTCTCTCACTGGCTTTTATGGTATAATTCTAGCAAAAATAAATGTGGGTTGTGTGTTGATTGGTTTTTTCTTTTTAATTTGTGCCTTAAACTATTGTAGGGCTCAGGTTTAAGTGGGGAAAAGACCAGTTCACAGACTGAATGATCTGCTTAAAGTTTTCCAATTTGCCTACAACTTACAAGGATCTCTGGGTATTTTTCTACTGTTTAATATAATTAATTTCTGCTCAATTCAAAAGAAGTGAATTATCAGAATGCAAGAGAACTTCTGCATTGTATTAAGTACAACAAACTCGCAATGAAAAGTGTGGAAGATCCTTTAGAATTAACAGTTTGATTAAATCAGTGTGAATTTAAATCAATTCACCCAACATATGAAGAAGTTTATACAAGATTTCCGAACTGGTTTTGAAAAATGAAATCCTATCTATCTGGTTTGTTCCTAATAAATGACATACATTAGTTGATTCTGTTTGGTTTCGACAGAATCAAATCAATTCATGAGAAAGAAACACATCACTAGCTGCCTTATTTCATTTTGGTCATAAATTCAATATGTAGAGCAGCTTCTCAGCTGTAAATTCAATGGATTCAGAGTAGTTCCACATGCAAAAGACTACATCAATATTCACTTTTTCAAACGTTTCTCTTAAGAAGGACACAACGACCACATCTAAAAGGCTGGGATTTTACCATTGCTCCACTGAATGCCATATTTAGGGCTAATTAACAGAAAATAATCTGTTTCTTAGCATACACCTTTATTTTAAATAAAACAATTTTGCACAGGAAAAATAATTTTCTGTCTTATACAGACTACATCAACCATACAAAATAAGTGTAGTGTGTGTAAATACGTAACTATTCTACTGTTTGCTAAGTATAACTGCAAAGAACAAAGACTAAACTTGAATTTGAATACACAAAATACATTGCAGCATATCTGAAAAAAACTGATCAGTCTATCTGGTGTTTTTACATGTTCTTCTATTGAGAAATCAAGAAACAACAAAAACATGTTACAAAACTTCAAGTTTAACTCTTGCAAATTGAGCTGGAGATGCACTCCGACACATGTAAATACAGCACTACTAATGCTATGAGTAAGTGGGGAAAACACGAAGAAAATCTATTTTAGTATCCAGATTTGGAACTAAAAATCATTTGTGTTTTAAAATAATGTCAGGGAGGTCTGCTGTGCATTGATTTTTTTAGCAGAAATCTCAATTTAGTTCAACAGGGGAGTTCTACTTCAAAATAAAATGCTAGAGCATGCCTGCTACTTTTAGGGTCAACTGGTGTAAATCAGAAGAACACTGATTATAATAGATATATCCTGATTTTCTTTGGCTGTAAATTTGGCTTTTAAAAGCTGATAGAAGTTATTCATACGTGCTACAGAAGTGTGATATAGAACAGAAACAAATTCTGAGATTGCATTGTTCCAATGTCAGCAAGTGAGCCGCTGCTGTAGAAAAGTGTTGGTTTCAAAGCTAAATTAGCAACAAATTAAAGTTTCCTGTTCAAAAAACTTCACATAAAGCTGTCACTGTGGTTGCTTGCTTAGACGCTGATTTTATCTGATGTGATTTTACAAGTCTGATCAGAATAGCAGAGGAACATATGTTCAGTTTCCTATTGTCCAACTTTATCAGCTGCTAATACAGTGATTAAACAAATTATGACTCAAGTACCTCCAACAAAATTTAACTGAAGCAGAATAAATGAAGCTTAATTTATCTCTTCTTTCATAAGAAACATATTTATTATCAGAATATATCCATGTTACTTAAGTGCTTTGTTTAATCTCAATACAAAAGAAAATGTAGATTGAAGGAAAATAATGGGAATAGCAGAGTCAAGCATGTGACCGTGCCATCCATGCCATGTAGTGTAGTTAAATCCTGCAACAGATATTTTCCCATTATGGTCAGTTCATTCTGTCCCATACAGACTCCACTTTAGCTTTATGCTTGTATGACCATTTTAACTTCCAGAAATGTATTGAAGAAATGAGGTAGTCAATGAAGAACAAAAAGAATGACTAAAGGATTGCAAGGTATGCCTTTTAGTGACAGACTCAAGAACAGCAATCAGTTTAGCTTAGAGAGTTTCCCATTGAAATGTTTACAGCTTCACCTGATCACAAGCTGTAAGCAAACAATACAGGGAGTACACTTTCTTTTAAAACACAAAAAAAGAGTAAGATACTATGTGCAAAGGCTAAAATTTAATTGCCTCTGCCTTCTCCAATGTTTTATTTTTTTCTAGTAACAAGAAATATTCAGGGTCAAATAAGAACCAATTCAGGCAACTCCCCTGATCTGTGAATACCCGGAAGTGACCGTGGGGTCCTCTGTAGATATATGGCTTTTGAGTTTCCTCCAGAGTAAGATATTAATTAGTAAAACCAGAAATACTTGTTGAAATCACAAACTCCTAATTATGAAATGGAAATAACAATCTCATTAAAACAGAAAAGAGAGGTAAGCAGGATTCAATAAAGCAGCTTTTTCCTCCAACTTAACACTTATTTAAAACAAAAGTTGTGGAGACAGTGTTCTCATAGGAGAACGCACAATTGGTGCAAAAACTGAATAATCCTGAAAGATACGGCAAGGCCATGACAGGTCTGAGGGTGCTTAAGCAAGCAAGATAAGAAGAAGCTGTAATTCACTGAGTTAATGAGAACTGTGGACTGTTGGCAAGCTTTCGAGGTCAGGTTCTCTCACACCTGTGCTTAACCAACTGTGTGTTAGTCACTAAGAGTCTTCAAGACATGTATCCAATCATAATATGCCAAATCACTGTGAGTGCATGTAAGAAATGGTATATAAGGAGTTAAAGCTTTGTCATAACTTGGCATTCGCTGATCACATTGATCATTCCTGCGTTGTCCGTGACTCCTGCGTCGACAAAAAGTGATATTATCAGTATTTTAAAATACCTTATTTATAACACAATTGAGAAGAAAGCAGGAAGTTTAACACAAGACTGACATTTCCACTTTAATGCAAATTTATCCTGCTTTCCAAGGAGTATGGCAACATAACAAGAAAAGATGCCCTCTCAAGGCAAAATGTAAACCAGGAATTAAATGGTTCATCAAGAACTGTAACAGTAATGTTGGTCCACTTGATAGAAGTTTGATAAGAAATCTCTCATATGAAAAGACACTTTAAGAACATTCACAAAAAATTCCTAGTATTACATTCCACAGCTCATTGTAATCCTCTGCTCCATCCCTCTAACAATATTTCACTGAGTCTTCACCAAAATCTGAATTATAATAGCCAGATACCTATCCTCTGCTCAACATATACACTTTCCATAAATTCCTACCACGTCAGTGCAACAAGAATGAACATTCATTCCTAGCATGCTGAGAATGAATAACTACCAAATTATTCAGTTTGATAAACTGAACAGACACATAACCAGTCTTGCAAAATGAATGGTTTCTGCTTTGAAGTGAAAAAGACTTTGCTACATTGATGAAGACAAAACTTTTAATCTGTAATCAAGAATTGAATCCTTGCATGTTCTAGCAGTTAAGTTCACCTGCTTTTGTGACCTTCAGCAATAGCTGTCTTCTATTATATTTCAGGGGGACAATATACACTCCTCTTTAGCAACTCATGGATCATCTCCAAAGACAGGAGATCAGAAACACAAGACCAGTGGTATGTTTACTGCTTGCTACAGTGAAGACATGACTTTCACTGGAATTGCTATCTGACACTGAACTACTTAGTGAGTGTTCTGATTTCATAATTTAATGGAATATTCAGGTCAGTTCTAAGAGATGGTACAGGATAAGATTCTTGCTAAGGGCTCATAATGAAAGCAGCATCAGAAAAACCTCATTTCAACCAGGGTAAATAAAGCCATGATGATCTTTCCCAAATCATATTAACACTTTTAGTAAAGGCTTGTATAATTCACTTTAAATCAGAAGATTCTGTATATTAAAGCTAAGATACAGAGAAAATAGAAAATTAATTGCATTAGAAAATATTAGGATTAATGGTCTACTTCTCCAGGAAAACCTCACAACTATCCCAGTATCGTTTTGGTGGGTTTTTTTGATAGTCACAGTTTGAAAGAGATAGTCTTTTCTATGCTAAACAGTTTTACAGTATATTATACAATGATTAAAACTGATTGGCACTTAATTAGAGAGTGTTACTGATTGATTATTGATTCACCATTAGGAGATTTTGCATCTCTGTTTCTTAATTTAATGTTAAATTCCACCCGTGAACATGTTATCAACATAACATCATCTCGTATCTTAGATGCAAAAGTAGATTTTAATTAAAAATAACTAGTCAATGCAATGTTATATTTATTCAATGGAAACATATCTGTTTCTTTCATATTCTAATTCAAAGAGATGATTCAGATCTTTACTGAGATAGCAAGTTTTCCAAGCTTCTGAATCAGAGAAAGTGATAAAAATCAAAAGGAAAAAAGCAATTAACAAGATTCATGGTTTTGCTATTTTATTTGATTTTGTCAGTCTATTACCATGACACTTTGCTGTATCCAGCATCTAGACTAACAGAATATTTAGCCACATGCATAATTTAAAACATATTGACATAAGTCCCAGCAATCAGTGAGTGGGGACTTGGACTTTAAATTAATCTGGGAAGGGATCAAATCTGCTTTTACTTTTATCTGGAACATAAATGAAGTGGTTTTTGCTTTGGTATCTGAATGTTATTGCCATGCAAGTAATAAGTATTGATCATTTGAACAGAGGCCCCAGATACACAAATGTATATGCAGTTAAGTGAAAATGATGACGCTGTTCTTGAACCCATCCACTAAAACCATGATCCCTTGCCATTCATCTAGCTAAATAAAGGCTAACACAATTTAAGATAATTATCCTTTGCACATTCCTAGTGTATTTGATGTATAACATGCCTCCTCAGTCACTCTAAAATTATTTTATACATTGACAACAACAATTACAGCATCAAAAACATATTATATCCAAGAAGTGTTCTTCCCACTAGGGTGATATACAAATTATGCTGGTAATTAGAAGTCTCCTCTTATTCCTTCTGTGCTATTGTATGTCAAAACTTAAGTCCATAGCTGAGCAAAAAGACTGAAAACCACATGGTTTGGAGGTGCTGCTGATGAGAAGACATAAGAAAAAGCCACAAATGATAGTACCCTGTCTTTAAGGAAAGGTTATGCAATTTTAAACTTGCTGTCAGTTCTGCATCATTTAGAAGACAAACAAAAAACTCCAAGTAATCAGAAAACCCCTACAACAAACAAACGAACAATAGCAAAAGCAGCCGAACAAAAGCAAAAGCAGCCAAACAAAAGCAAAAGCAGCCAAACAAAAAAAAACCCCACACCATCAAACAAATAAAACAAAAACAACCAAAAGCCCCCAAAACAGACAAAGCCAGAAGAGAAGCATCTCACCCTAAAGAAAAGGTTATTCCCTCTATCAGAGCACACTCACTTCATAATAGCTGATTTATCTTACTGAGAATCCTACAAGTGAAAGCGAAAGTATCGCAACTTATTTCTGTGTATATAACAAGTGTAATAATAAAACATTAATTTAAATAAGTCAGAAAACAAAAAGCCCCTTTTTCATTATAAAATTCCTCATAAACAAAGTCAGGAAAAATGATTATAAACCATTTCAGCCAAATCATCCTCCAGCATAAAGTGAGCTAGCACTATTGCTGCAACTGAAAACTTGCCAGAATATAAACCTGTCCATAAAGCAATGAGGGATGTGACTTAGGCTTATTGAAAAAATTACATTTAGCAAGTGAAGTGCTAGATTTGGACCTGATTCTCTGAGAAGCTATCAAGCATTATTTGCCCAATTTAATAGAATGCTCAAAACTATCCGTTGTATAAGTACACTAATAATCCTTCTGAAGTCAAAAGATCTATCCATGCATCTAATATTTAATGTCCAGTGAGGCACTCAAGCTTATATTTAACATTAAATGCATGGTGTTTCATAGAATCTAAAAAGAACTACTCATTAGCTTGGTTATTTTGGTAAATTAAACAATGGATTAAGCATTCATTCCAGGCCAAGTATCCAGCTTTCCAATTTTATATTCCCAATCTTTTACAGACACAAATCTGTGAAAAGAAAGGTAAATTTAAACTGTTTTTTTTCTTGTACATAGGATCATAATTTGTTGACTTCCCAAACAATATTGTATTTTCTGTTATTTGAAAAGTAGTACTTCTGGCACACGATTCCACATTAGAGATATCACTCCATTTTAATTATGCAATTATTAACTCTACTTACTTTGCAATTTTCTATTGGATTTCATCACAATTATAAACAATATTAACTAGGTCATCGCTATAGGTACATTATTTACCGCTGTAATTAAAATCCTGCATTCTTTAGGCTCACTACAGTTGGTTACCAACTTGATGCTGTTTCAAGTTTACCTTTGACACAATCAAAATATTACCAACCCTGTGTCTGGAGGACACTAATGAATTTTACCTTAATGATATGTCCTAATATCACCTTAGAGAAATTCTTTTTCTCATTCCTGTCTTTCAAAATAAAATCTGCACTCGATTAAAAAAAAATAAAATTGCCTTCACTCTTTCTCAAAGTTTTCCCTGGCTTTGATCCTTGAGATCTCTGACATAACAATTTGTTTGTTCTGGAAATACTTTTTCCCCAAAGATAAATTTATTTGTTCTGATTATATTATATTCAATAAGACAAACAAAACTCAAGAATAGATGTAACTTCTGTATATATCAGTTTTGAAGGTTTAACGAGTAAGAGCCAAAATATCCATCTTAATCTAAGATGAAAGAGTAATTACTGCCAGCAGAAAGACAACAATTTACAAAATAATTACTTGACAGTAGTATCTGAAGTGTTACAGTGAGGGCCTGACTGTAAAACCTCTGAAGTCGCAGGGAACTTCTTCCATTACTCCAAGTACAGTTTAGGTTAGGTCTTTGCTTTGTTTTGCAAAGTATCTTGTTTAGGCATCACTTGTAATGATTAACTATAAATACAAGTAAAGTAATTCAGCTGCTCAGTGTCTTTGGAGGCCAGAGAATAGGACCCTGTATTCAACCAGCATAGAGAAAAACACGTCATGGCAAAGGGAGACTACATGCTAAAACAATAGTTACGCAGCAGTATCACACTCCTGACACAGGAAGATAGGATTCATGCTTTTTATAGCTCCAGTGGATGGCAGCTGGTATACTGCACTCCCCTGCACAAAAATATTGACAAGTCACTGAAGTGAAATACAAATAATCAAGGGGTTAGAAATATCGATCTCAGGTAATGACTGTGAGCACCAAACATATCAAGCTTGGCTAAGAAAAAACAAAAGGTGGGATTGGATAAACCTGAGCAAACACATGAAAAGGGCAGCTTTCACAAAGAGAAGGGAATTGTTTAGGGCCTTCCACAGAAGAGTCAGAAACGGTAATGAGAAAAAAGGGGCAGGGGCACCCTTATTTCTTTCAAAAACAAATCTACTCTTTGATTAGTAGAAGTTTGTGCACAGAGAGAATTCAGGGGAAAACTCAGTGTTAGCTAACAAATAACTGACTTGGAACCAACTGGGCCATGCACAGAGCTGCCCTGTGGCTGTCTCCTTGTTTGCAAAAACCACTTGACTTCGTAATTAGGCTGAAAACTCTTCTAGGCAGGGCACAGCATAGTAGAGTCGTTATCTTAACTGATGTTCTGGTTATAAATAATGCACTAAGCTAGTTAACAACACTTCACTTGTTAGAAAGCTTTAGGCTGGAAGTGCATAACTGAAGTGGAGGTTTGGCTTATGTAATTGCAAACTCCAACACATTAGAGATCTAGTACGCAGAAAGTTTAATCTGGAGACTTTTTGAAATCTATAGGAACATCTGTTTTATTACTATACTAGCAATCTGTAAGCCCTCCAACTGTCCAAATTCCCTTGCAGCAAGAACATTAGTAGAAGAAAACCAATAACTATAAGAGTTCACCAAATAGCCTTCTTCAAGAAAACCAGCATGATTTTTTGCATGTCTAAACTATGAGAGGAATTTAAGTTATTAAATCATGGCAGTATTAAATACTATGAAGTAAATTTTCCAGTCCTCATTCATATCATGATACAATCTCTAAGTTATATATTTGAAATTACTACAAAAGAAAAATGTTTTATGAACTGAATATGAGCAATGCTTATAAAATAGCACTAGAATCACAATGCAGAAGACTGTCTTTTTCCTACTACACTCCAATACTTCGTTATGGTGCTGTGAATGTCTACTTATTTCCAAGCTTGTTTTTAACTATATGTGGTGACAGATGGGTTTTAGGCCTGAGTTCTGGGACTTAACGTTAGGCAAAGAACTTGTCAGATGGAATACTTTTTCTAGTTTCTCAAATGTTTCAGAACTTGTTTATTTTCAGTTCATAAGAAGAAATAAAGTGTGATCAAAACGCTCCTGAAGCTAAGTGGCAAAATAAAATATTTTGACAAAATTTACAAAAAACTCAAGTTCCTTGAGTTTTCCAGAAATTTGGTGCTCTGATGTCACATGATCAAGTCATAGGTATTAAGACTGCAAATTCCACATGGACAAGAAAACATCAACTATGTAGACTGCGCGTTGTCCAAGGAAAATTACTTTCAAATAGATCAAAATGAAACTGTGAGTTTTCAGTTTGACTTGAGTTTGAGTAACTGAAAGCAAGGAAAAACACGTTCCAGCTCTGGGTGAGGCATGGACCATTCCTGTTCAAGATTCATCCTCTTGCTTAATCTACTGATGAAAAAAAGAGAAATCAGACCAAAGAAGAAACATCAGTGAATATACAGATTTTCCTTTGAGGTGACTAATCCCAGTTTAAAAGAGTACAATCCATAATCCCATATCTCCTTCATACACTACCCAAATCCTTGCGCGCCTCCTGAGATGCGTGACTGCACTCAAAAGCCCTGCAGGCATATACCATGTTTATTTGTGCCCTCAGTAATTAAAAGCGAAAAATTGAAAACATCAAGACCTATAAGTCTTCTGTATACCCTCAGAATTAGATGTGTATTTCCACAAGGCTCAAGTAAATAGCTCAAGTATACTGCAATAATAACTCACCTAACACTTACTTTACATCATAAAATGTGGCTTACATTGTTTTCAGTGTGATGATTAAATACAGAAAGAGGGGAAAAAAACCCAACCCTTCCAGTCAAGTCAACATGCTCTTCAGCCAAGGCAAAGAATAAAGGGCCTAAGTGAACAGAAACTGTGGTCAGCCTTGACTCCTCAGCCACGTGCTGTTCTTGTTGGCTTGGTGTGATTCATAGTATGAGCTCATATATTACCTCTATTACATAAACCCCATACACTTCATCTTGAAGGCTTATTTTCTTGAAGTATGAGTTTAGTACTAAAAATGGTCTGTAGTTAATTGGTACAACAATGGAAGGATTTGAAGCAAAGCTCTGAATAATGGAACTTTATCCTTCTGCAAACAAGAGAGTTGACACAATGTATTCAATATTATAAATCCTGCTGTGCTGCCAAAGTTATAATAAGGCATTCTTACAAGAGAGCCTAATGATGGGGGAAAATACATTTTTTACTTTAAATGGATTCATAAATTTTCTCAGGCACACACCTAAACAGTAAGGTACTACCTGCAGAAAAATAAATTACAATGATGCTGTTATGCAGGATTTGTTGAAGTTTTGTTTGTAATCTGTTACAGATTATTCCTTCTTCATGAATATCTATTAAATATAGGTATTATAGCAGACCTTT
The DNA here is from genome assembly GCF_033783945.1 of Neopsephotus bourkii. NCBI lineage: Eukaryota > Metazoa > Chordata > Aves > Psittaciformes > Psittacidae > Neopsephotus > Neopsephotus bourkii. The sequence goes on along the minus strand of NW_026902309.1, from coordinate 109,499 downwards.
TAACACAAGCACTTTGAAAAGTATGGAAAAAAAGCTTTGGTGAAAGATTTTTCTCAGCTTCCTGTCTTCTGGGTGTGTTTAAATGCCTCAAACAAAACAACTCTGAAGCCTAAAGGTAGATAACCTTTCTTTTGTTGTACAGTTCTGAGGAATAACCTGAGAGCATTAAGAAAACATGTTTGAGAAGTTCAGAGAACTTTTCTATTACCCTTTCCAGATGTCAGAAAGTTTGCAGATTCTGCAGGGTGGAACAGAAGAGAATTGTTTTATTTTCTTAAGTATAAAGACCTTTTGACACCAACCTAATTGATAGCAGAGGAACAACTGAGCAGGAGGCAAGTGCTCCAGAGCAAGAGATAATGAGCTTTTCCCCCTATTGTTTTTACCTTGCAGTAGACAGAATGTCCCTTTTTGTAATCATCCAGTAGGAAAGAAAACAATGATTTGCAGTAGTCACAAATATTCCTGTATCTAGGGATTATTAAGTCCTCAACTTCATTTTATGGTTTAGTTACATGCAGAAGATGTTTATTGACTAATAAACTTCTGTGTTATGAGCAATTAATTAACCTGACTGTTCCAGCTAGGACTCAGTGTGCACAAAAACATTAAGTCTGCACTGAGATACAAAGAAAATAAACATTTCAAGTAGCTCCACGTGGAAGCTAAGGCAACTTTGGCTTTGTTTTACATTAGTATTGTTAGGCCATATAATTGAGTAACACCTTGTTTCCAGACAAAACAAAATTCATGAAAGCACGAGACTTTCAAAACTGTGTGTGAAAAAAGTGCTGGTCTGTATGTTGTACAGCAGTCTGCCATTCATCACCAAAAGCTACAAAGATATCTTATGCAGCAGCAGGTGTTAGATACTGTATAGTAAGATCAAGAGTAATACTATAACAAGCTCACCACTCTTACTATTCTGAGGAAAAAGGTGAGGACTGTCACTTCATCTGTGAGATCTCATAAGGATATTATCCTCTGCTTTAGTGATTGTAATGAATTAAATCATGACTAGGTGATGAATTGCTCCCTAGGTCTAACACTTCATCACAATTGCAGAACCACAGATATTTACATCCAAGTTTCCAGGAGGTGAGAAGACCAAAGGCTTTGCACATAGGAATTGCACATAATTGGGGTACTTCTTTTAGGGTGTAGAATTTGCTTTTTGTTCAAGCTGTCATTTAAAAACACCTGCTCCACACTATAATAGAGATGTTCAGTGGTAAATTCTGGCTTACAAAGAGCTAAACTTTTCACACTGAACCAAGGCTAAGAACAGATTTCTCCCAAGCTGGGTTTATTGGCAGTTAATTCTGAACTCAGAGTGTATTGAAATGCTCTCTCCAAAAGGCCAGCTGTCCCCTCTGGCTTCATGGGGGCTGCTCAGACATGGAGTTGTGCAGGAGGTGGCTCTGGTCAGCTCAGGCAGGCTGGCTGTCAAAGTACAGTAAGAAACTTTTACCAAAGTCTAACACTGACAGAAACACGTAATCCCTTTTCCTTTAGTGGTCTTCTGAACAAGCCCTGGGACAAGTCAAATTTGAGTAACAATGAAAGTAAGAACTTGCACCTATTTTAGTGAATCATTTCAGAGATAACTTTGTGCAAGACATGACATTAATGAATCGCCACACAAAGAACCAGGAGATTCTTGTTACCTAATTCTGAGCTGCCACCTTATTCTTGACTTTACAGAATTTAACTGGACTTTTGCCATTTTTTTTTCCCAGGAGAACAGGATTAGAGTCTTACAAATACAATTACTGTTGAAAGCCAGTGTAAGAATTATCCAAGACCTCTAAAATCAGCCCAGTTGTCAGTGTAATACCACTATTTTATAATAGCTAGGGTTATGCCTTACAAAAACATGTTTTTGTAGGGGCTCAAAACTGCAGAACTGGGAGGGCAGTGGGTTTGTTATGAAATAAGTTCTCATCGCTATAAAAAGGAAACAATAATTAAAGCAGTGACTAATTCTGTCCTGAACCTTTCTATGGGCAAAAGTGAAAATACTGAATAAAAAGCAAAAATATTTTAAGAAAACATTCTAATACAGATTCTTTTGAGAAAGATACCTGAAAAAAAGCAATTCTGCAGCAATGAGAAAAAAATATTTTCAGTAATTTTAAACCAGCAAATTAACATCAGAACATAACTTCATAATTACTGATAGCGTCTGCATCCCAGAGCAATATGGTTCACTTATGCCATCTGAAAAAGAGCAGGGTGGGGTTTTTCTGCCAACTGGAGTAAACAGCATCTCTATAAAAAAAAGGAATGTAACAGGGTGGTAAATATCACAAGCTTTTGGTATTTTGCAATAGTCACATTAACAATGTATTAGTTCCATGAGACACTGGATTATTAATTCAGAAGTTACATGGTTTAAAAAAAAAAAAGGGTAAACAAAAGCTACAATCATGAAACAAATATACGCCATTTTAGTATTCCAAAATACCAAGTCTAACATAAATTTGACTCATAAATGAAAAAACTTTGTAGCAATAATTTTTGGCATTAAAGTAAGCAGCTGTATCAGGAGTATCACAGGATTTAATAAATTCATAACCAGATTGATAAACTGTATGTTATGCTACTACAAAACATTAATGTCTGATAAATTTGACGTTTTAGATAAATGTAGAGATAAAAATTGAAGACCTCATTTTTGCATAAAAGCTCAGCTTTTCCCTAATCTCACTTCATGAGCTGATGTGAAGACGAAAACCCACCAGTTCATCATGCATGCTCCTTAGAATGGTTTTTAATTTGGAGATCTGGAATTGAAAGTCTGTGGACAGACACTTGCGAAGTGTTGCCAGTGAAAGATAAGGAAATAGGGTATACTTTACAAGAGTTTGTGAGAAACTGTCAGGAGAATTTGTGAAGCACTGGTATGATAAAGGTGAAGGCCCCACAGGCGTACATTTCAAATGGACGCATTCCATATGCTTAATCTTGCTATGAAGACTTACGCCGGTTAAAAAATATAAAGTCAGACTGATAAACCCCAGTGTTCTAAAGTTAAAAACATGCTTCCTTGTCATTAGATACAGTAAGAAATCATGAATGCTTCTGTAGTGTGCCGAAGAAAGCCCTCAATAATCGAACAATGCTGTGAAACAGCATTTTAAGCATGTCTGTCTCAAAGAGAACAATCCCACAAAATCTACTGATTTATGGACCTGCAGCATCAAAAGCTTTTCCTCCTGTAGCTTTCCAGGTTTGCCTTAGCTTTCTCATTTCTAGGGGGCATGAAAAGGTGATAGAGTGTAGGGAGCAGCCTAAGAAAAACAACACATCATCTGGCAGCTATAAACAGTTGAATGAGGAGCTGCATTTATTTTTATCTTTACATAGCATCCAGCACACAGAAGCTTTACCCTATTTCTGTGTATTATCACATACCACACCAAATCATAATACAGGTCACTTGGGTATAACAAATACAGATGGTACAAGAGATGGATAAACTTTTGTGATCAGTCAGCACTTTACAAAGTTAACAAATCTAAACTGAACTGAAAACAATTACTCCTAGATCTATTTGAGCAAGAATCTTGGTACCTCTGGTTCAAAGCTGAAGACTAGCTTGTGAAGCCAAAAGATCATCTGTTTCTTCTATCAATTATAATACGATTCCACCTGAAAATCGGACCATTGCCGGTCAATTGCTGAGGTCAGCAGCTCGAGAGAGGACGCCTTGAACACCGGAGCGAGAGGAGATCAGCGTCCAGGAGCCTCAATTCAGAGCGACAAGAGCCACCGAGGGAGCCTCAAGTCCTCGACAGGACCTGTCCCGGAGCCGGCAGCTCAGCTGACGCGAGCAGCTGACTCACAGGGGGCGGAGCCAGGAGCGGCGGCACCAGCTCTCACTGGGTAAAAGCGTGGCCCAGGGAGCGCCGCGGGAGGGTGAGCAGTCGCCTCATGACCGCGGCCGCGTCTGGGAGCTCTGGTCTGGCTGCCCCGGTGGTGGCCACCGTAGGCACCCAGACAGAGCCGATGAGAGGGGAGGCTGCAGTGCAGAGCTCGGAGTGTAGAAAGCGCCTGCACCGGTCTGGTGAGGGGAGGGTGCACAATGGGCAGGGCTGCACTCGGTGCTCCCTGGTGGAGGTCCTCCTGCAGCAGGGGCTGAGCTGTGGGACGCAGTCAATAGGCTGCAAGATGTCAGGGAAGCTGAGAGGAAGCAGGAATGCTTGCTCCAGGCGCCTCAAGCTTCCTCTCTAGCTCAAGAAGGAAAAAAGGAGGCCGGTAACCCACGGAGCTGGGAAATAGTAACAAAGGGAAAAAAAAAAAAAAAAAAAAAAAGGAGGAAGGGGACAATTAAAAGGAAGGGTCTTATTCCTAAATCTGTTGTTCCCACCCAGAACTCCTTTGCTGTCCTACAGGGGGCTGATGAGGAAACCTACTCGCACCAGGAACAACCAGCTGGTGCACTGGTAAAGAAGATCACTACTGGTGCTGCCAGGAACAAGCGGCAGGGTGTAGCAGTAGGGGACTCTACTTTGAAAGGGACAGAAGCATCATCTGTCGGCCTGACCCGGTCTCAAGGGAGGTGTGTTGCCTACCAGGGGCACGGATCAGGGATGTTGCAGAGAGGCTGCCTGCTCTAGTAAGTCCCATGGACTATTACCCACTTCTAGTGGTCCATGTGGGTGTCAGTGATACAGACAGCAGTAGCCCGGAGAACATAAAGAAGGACTATAGAGCCCTGGGAGAGGTCGTTAGGGTCTCTGGAACTCAGACTGTCTTTTATTCAGTTCTCCAGGATAGAGAGGAGAACCCTAAAAAAGCTAGGAGGATTGGCCAGGTTAATAAATGGTTAGAACAGTGGTGCCATAGTCAAGGGTTTGGGTATTTAGAACATGGGACTTGATTTGGGAGACCAGGTCTACTGGAGGCTGGTGGAGCTGGAGCATTGGTAGACTTCCCAGACTAGTCAAGAAAGCTTTAAAGTAGATGTGTTGGGGGAGAGGGGCATCATTCCATCCCAGCACACCCAATCAGTTGCGAGCACCTGTAATAAATGCTTGGAGCAATGTAGAGATATTCCAGCCGCTCCAGTCTTGGGCCGGATTCATTTGGAGCTGAGCTCAGATGCCTCTATACAAATGCCTGTAGCATGGGGAACAAATGATGGAATTAGAGATTTGTGCATGTCTATCCTGGGTTCAGCAGTAGCAGTCATTTTTCTCCTTCTTAGTAGCTGGTGCAGTGCTGTTTTTCTACTTTCAGCCTGGGAACAGCGCTGATAACACTGATGGTTTTAGTTGTTGCTCAGTAATGTTTACTCTGACCAAGGACATTCTGAATCTCATGCTCTGCCAGGGGGGAGGGGAAGCTGGGAGGAAGCAGAGACAGGATACCTGACCCAAACTGACCAAAGAGGTATTCTATACAACAGCACGTCATGCCCAGTATATAAACTGGGGAGCAGTTTCTTGGAAAGGCTAGGTCACTGCGCAGGTCAGGCTGGGTATTGGTTGGCAGGTGGTGAGGGGGTGTATTCTCTTCCCTTGTTATTTCCTTTATCATTACTATTATCGGTGGTAGCAGTAGTGATTTGTGTTATACCTTAGTTACTGCACTGCTCTTATCTCAACCCGTGGGAGTTACATTCTTTCAATTCTTCTCTCCATCCTTCTGGGAGCAGGGGAGGAAGGGTTAGGGGAGGGAGTGAATGGCTGCGTGGTTCTTGTTGCCTGCTGGGCTAATGACAACGTCTATGGGGGTATGATAATAATAGGTATCACGGAAACATGGTGGGATAGCTCCTATGACTGGAGTGTTGGAGTGGAAGGTTACAGGCTCTTTAGAATAGACAGGCTTGGCAGATGAGGAGAGGGAGCTACTCTTTATGTTAGGGATAGGCTGGAGAGTATGGAACTCTGTCTGGGGACAGGTGAGCACTCAACAGAGCTATTGTGGCTCAGGATTAAAGGGAGAAGAGCGATGGGAGAAATTACTGTGGGGATCTCTTACAGACCACCTAGTCAAGATAATTATGTGGATAAAGCATTCTATGGACAGATGGGAACAGCCTCACGTTCCCAGGCCCTTGTTCTCATGGGGTACTTCAACCACCCTGATACCTGTTGAAGGGAGGGTACTGCCCAGCACAAGCAATCCAGGAAGTTCCTCAGTTGTGTGGAAGACAAATTCCTTCTGCAAGTAATAGAGGAACCGACAAGGAGAGGTGCCATGCTTGACCTCGTTCTCACCAACAGGGAAAGGGCTGGCTGGAAATGAGGGACTGCAGGGCAGCCTTGGATGCAGCGACCACGAGATGGTTGAATTTGAGATCCTTAGGACAGTGAGAAGAGCGTGCAGCAAGCTCACTGCCCTGGACTTCAAGCGAGCAGACTTTGGCCTCTTCAGGAAGCTGCTTAGTAAGGTTCCATGGGATATAGCCCTAGAGGGCAGGGGGGCTCAAGACTCTTGGTTGGTCTTCAAGGATCACCTGCTACAGGCTCAGGAGTGTTGCATCCCAACTAGAAGGAAGTGCAGCAGGAGGGCCAGGAGACCTCCTTGGATGGATAAGGAGCTGCTGAGGAAAATTCAAATGAAAAAATAGGCTTATAAAAGGTGGGAGCAAGGACGGGTGGCCTGGGAAGAATACAGGGATGTTGTCTGGGAAGCTAGGGACCAGGTTAGGAAAGCTAAGGCCCATTTAGAAGTAAACTTGCCTAGGGATGTGAAAGATAACAGGAAGGGATTCTGTAGCAATGTAGTGAATAAAAGACAGACTAGGGACAACGTGGGCCCTCTATGGAAGCTTGTGGAGACAATGTTCTCACAGGAGAATGCATAATTGTTACATAAACTGAATAATCCTGAAAGATACAGCAAGGCTGTGAGAGGCCTGAGGAAGCTTAAGCAAGCAAGACAAGAAGAAGCTGTAATTCACCGAGTTAATAAGAACTGTGGACTGTTGTCAAGCTTTCGAGGTCAAGTTCTCACACCTGTGCTTACCCAATTGTGTGTTAGTCGCTAAGGGTCTTCAAGACATGTATCCAATCATAATATGCCAAATCGCTGTAAGTGCATGTAAGAAATGGTATATAAGGAGTTAAAGCTTTGTAGTAAATTGGCATTCGCTGATCACATTGATCGTTCCTGCATTGTCTGTGACTCCTGCATCGACAGAAGCTATCAGGAGAACTGGCTACCCTGGATTTGGAGAAGGCTGAGGTTCTGAATGACTTCTTTCCCTCGGTCTTCACTGGCAAAGGCTCTGACCGCACCACCCAAGTCTTCGAAGGCAGACGCAGAGACTGTGAGAATGAAGACCTTGTGCCCGCTGTAGGAGAGGAACTGGTTCGAGACCATCTTAAAAATCTGAACGTGCACAAGTCCATGCGACCTGATGAAATCCATCCATGGGTCCTGAAGGAGCTGGTGAATGAAGTTGCTAAGTCACTGTCCATCATATTTGAAAGATCATGGCAGTCAGGTGAAGTTCCCAACGACTGGAAAAAGGAAATAAGCGCCATTTCAAGAAGGGGAAAATGGATGACCCAGAGAATTACAGAGCAGTCAATCTCACCTCTGTGACTGGCAAAATCTTGGAGCAGATTCTCATGGAAGGCATGCTAAGGCACATGAAAAACAACAAGGTGCTTGGTGACAGCCAGCATGGCTTCACTAAGGGCAAATCTTGCCTGACCAATTTGGTGGCCTTCTATGATGGGGCTACAGAACTGATGGACAGCGGTAGAGCAGTTGATGTCATCTACCTGGGTTTGTGTAAATCGTTCGACACTGTCCCACACAACATCCTTGTCTCTAAATTGGAGAGACATCAATTTGATGAATGGACCACTTGGTGGATAAAGAGCTGGCTGGATGGCCACACACAAAGAATTGTGGTCAATGGCTCAATATCCAGCTGGAGACCAGTAAGGAGTGCTGTCCCTCAGGGATCGGTGTTGGGAATGGTCTTGTTCAACATCTTTGTCGCTGACATGGACAGTGGGATTGAGTGCGCCCTCAGCAAGTTTGCCGAAGACACCAAGCTGTGTGATTCGGTCGATACACTGGAGGGAAGGAATGCCATCCAGAGGGACCCTGACACGCTTGTGAGGTGGGCTGACAGCAGCTTCATGAATTTTAACCATGCCAAGTGTAAGGTCCAACACCTGGGCCGGAGCAATCCCAGACACAGCTACAGGTTGGGCAGAGAAGAGATTCAGAGCAGCCCTGCGGAGAAGGACTTGGGGGTGCTGGTCAATGAGGAAATGAACATGAGCCAGCTTCAGTGTGCGCTCGCAGCCCAAAAAGCCAACCGTATCCTAGGCTGCATCTAACGGAGCATGACCAGCAGGTCGAAGAAGGTGATTCTGCACCTCTACTTTGCTCTCCTGAGACCTTACTTGGAGTATTGTGTACAGTTCTGGTGTCCTCAACATAAAAATAACATGAAACTGTTGGAACAAGTCCAGAGGAGGTCACGAGGATGATCAGGGGCTGGAGCACCTCCCATATGAAGACAGGCTGAGAAAGTTGGGGCTGTTCAGCCTGAAGAAGAGAAGGCTGCGTGGAGACCTCATAGCAGCCGTCCAATATCTGAAGGGGGGACTATAGGGATGCTGGAGAGGGACTCTTTACTAGGGACTGTAGTGATAGGACAAGGGATAAAGTGCTCAGTGCTTTGAGAATGCTTCCCTGGTTTGTTTACATGGGTTAATAAAATGTTTCAGATCTAACACAGAAAGCTCGCTTGGTAACATAATGTTGCCTCATTACACCAGGGCTCACTTTGCCCATCATTTATCATTAGAATTCTGTATACTGAGGTATTAACATCGATGCTGCATTAAAAATAAAATAAAAGCCCACCAAATCTGGCTTATTTTAAATTAAACACTTCCAAAAGAATATCTGTTTAGATTTAAAAAAATCTCATATTTTAGAATTCTGCTGTTCCATTGTAGCAGTTTTGAAACATTTATGAGCTCAGCCTGTGTGTGTTCTAGTCCCAGTGGCTGGTGTAACAACAGCCTGAGGAACCTATGCTGTCAGGAACAACAAATTGCCAACAAGAAACACATCCTGTAAAACACTGCCTGGGTAGTTTATTTAAATTTGAATCTGTATCTCTGTTGTTGGCACATAGCATTAGTCATGACTGAAACCATTAGTAACAGAACTCTCTCCCCCACCTAACATACAATGCAATAACAAATGTGACTACCATATCAGCAAGAAGCAGGCTTTTTATCAGTTTATTTTAAAATGCTAGTTATTTATAAAAATAAAATAAAATCACAAAAGCTAAACAGTGTGCAGCAATTTTCAACTGGTTATCTAGCTCACAGAGCAACTACAGAAACCAGATTATGAAAGGTGGTGTTGTGCCTGTTGCATTGATTTTCATGCCAGCACACTTGGCATGGTGCAAGAGCATCAGTACATGATAAACTACATTGTTTTTCATAATGGGATGGTTTGCATTAAAAAGGGAAAACAACAGATACTTGCTGGGTGCAGGCCATGGTGTGCAATTTTTACTGTCTTGGGGACAGCATGATTTACGGTACATTACCAAACACCAGTTTATACCTACCTCTACCAGCTGTGTTTAACAGCCTTAACTGTTTCTTTCCCCAGGAAGAAAGCACCCACAAGCCAGTGGTTCAGTCAGTGTTCATTCTTATAAGAAACCAGTGCAATCCAGCTTGAAACGCTGGGAAAAATGTACTTTCCTAATGAAAATCAGAAAGGCAACCAAAGAAAATGCACCAAAATGTAGACTTTTTCCACTTAATTCAGGCTTATAAAACACCTCCAACAGGGGCTGAGACAGCTTATGGTCACTCCACAGTCAGTGGATGGATGTGTCACCTCCAGAGATGACAACTTTATGGATCTCAGGAAGGTTAAAAACACTGTCTGATGGCACTTTTTTTATCTCCATTGATAACACAGTCACTTTCTAGAGTCCTGGTGCAACTCTGGTATCTGAAGTGATAGAGAAAGCTGGCTTGAATCTATGCATCTGTGTGTCTGTGTTTTAGCAGCTTTTATTTCAGTAGCAATGTCTAAAGTCATGCTTTCAGCTGCAGAAATTGAGAGAACCAGCAGCACCTGAAAGCTTATATCTCAACTGGAAGACGTTTAGCAGCCTTTAAAAAAAAAATACCACCCTCACAGTTTATCACAATTTTAGTGTATGTGATGTAGTATCTTACAAAAGGGTACAACATGGAGGCTCACTGGCAAGGCAGCCTACAGCAAACAATGGGGCAGGTCATAAAAGAGCTTTCATATGAAACTATGGCAAGCTGCAAGACAAAGAAGTTGGATTTAAATGACAAAACCACAATGATTCAGTTTCAAATGTCAAAACACAACTTTCAATTTCATCAGAGGCTGAAGGTAAAACTACAATTTTAGTCTTTCACCTCTTTTAAGCAAGTGCTCCACAGTCTGGTCCTTGGACAGTAACAACAAGATTTGAGGATTTTTAACAATTCTGTGTTCAGAAATTCATGACAGCTTATGTTTGTGAATGTCACAGAAATAAATACTTCAAAGCAAAACCGTTATTCTTCCATCCATAGAGAAATGTAAAACTTACAGAAGATTGAGATTTGGTTGTTTTCTTCTTTTTTCCTTTCACTCAGTATTTTCTAGCATTTGGAATGCATTTCTCCTAATCCAATTACCTCCATCTCTGGCTTACAAGACTGCTAAATGGCAGTGTGCAAGTTTCTTTGGCATTGTAACCTTGCATGCTTGTCAGGTATTTTACCATCCCTGAACAAAACTACTTAGCTCACGTAAATTCCCTCTCCCTTTCTGCCATCCTCAGGGTCCAGTTTTGGTTCAACATTCTCTTTTGAACCGGGCCTTAGCCTTGAAAAATCAAACCGCTTGTAGCAACCGTGGATATAGCCCTCCTACAATAGTTCCTCTGTTCTTTTCTCAAGGATTCCAGCTGTCATGCTTTTATCTCTTCTGCTTGTGTGTTTCAGTAAACACTTTCAATTTAGCAAGAGGTGTTCAGAAAAGATACTAATGTAGCAGAAAAAAATAGAGACTTAATGGTGTAAAAATCAGTCACAAACATAGAGGTTTTGCCAGGTGTGAGTAGTTTGGCTATTGCATGGAAATCCATTAAGTTTTACCTATGCTCAAACGTTTACAAGCAAAACAAATTAAAAGAAAGAATTAGGATATCAAAACTTTAATTATTTTGTATTGAGAGAAACCAGATATTTGAAGCTTAAAGGATTTTATAAGTGAAATAAACACTTCATAAATAATAACAATTTCCCCCTGCAGTGCAATAGTCTGTTGAAAGATAACAAGCAAGGGAGAGTTAGTAAACAAAAAGCAAATTTGATCACAACAGACCTGTTAATTTTCAGTGGACTCAAAATACATAGATAAATGCACATTTATTTTCAGGCTGAATCTTCTTTTAAGTGTTCTGAGATTTTATTAATCACTCTGCAGGCAATATATATGTCCCCTAAGGTTTTTCATGTACTCCCTACTATGTTTATTAGAGAATAATTACCAACTGCCTTTACTGGCTTACATTTGCAGCTTTGAAGAAACTTACACTTTCATATAGTATCAAAATCAAAACTGCAACTGTGTCTTCCAAAAGCAGTTATTATAATTGCTTCAGAAACCTTCATCAATTTAAAATATGTAGCTCTGCTTTGAACTATTGAGAGACAGTCTAAGCAGAAATATTAAGTGTGGCTCAGATATCCAGCAAAGGTGACAGACAGAGAAACCAGAAAATGCTGCAAGAAAGAAAATATTTTAACTCCATGAAAATGGGATTAAAGAATAAATCTTAAAATAAACATAAAAAGAAAAGAAAGTAAGCTCCTAATCCAACACAAGTGAGCTGAAGAACATGTTGTACTATGTTCATAATAATCTGTTTTGACAAAAACTGGCTGTGGTGACTGCTTAATATGCACAGTGTATATTTAAACCCTTTTTGCAGATAAAAAAAGTAAATCTCTGAATATAATTGTCTTAAGTATACACTAGAAACAGCAATTAAATATAAAAAACCAAGGTAAGAGTCACTGTTAAAGGTACGCCAATCTGAAACTTACGAGCTTGGTTCTCACTTTTATTATTTTTCCAGATCTGTTCTACTGCTCCCCCCTTCAATATTTTATAAATACGTCTCTTGTAAAGGTTTGTATGCATCACATACTGTTTAATGAACCTTCCTATTCTTTATGTATCAATGCAGGCTGAATCCTTTCCTCCAGAAAGCTGACTACTCCCCTCTGTTACTCTGCAAGACAGGACATTTCCCATTTAAGTCTCAGAAGTTTTCCAACTTTGGTTACCCTGGAGAATCACGTGGGCTATTTTGATAACTATGCTTTATCTATACACTGTCCTTGGAATGATTTTGTAATGCATTCTTAAGAGATCATGCTTCTCAAGCCTGATAATTCTGCGTACAAGTGCTGCTGGGCTCTGTGCAATCACGGCCCAGAAGCCAGCTGGCAGCAGTTTGGTATTTGAAACAGTGGCCTTGTTGCAGATAGGACAGCTGAAAGTTTGGCATCCTTTTTAAGATACACAGTCATTTGAATGTTTGGGACATTCACAAAGCATTTATCAACATCCTCCACCAGAAATGTCCTTCAATCACTGCATGTTGCAAACGTCTTTCTTCCTCCTAAGGCAAAATAAGACCCTGACCCCTGACAAGTTCACCCAGAACTGGGCATTTCAATTTCTCCTGTGCCATGATGGCTGGATTCGCATGTCTGTCACACTTGTCTTTCACTCCCTTACAGACTGAAATATGTAATAATAATAATTATATAATTAATTAACCAATTAACCATAATAATTGACCATCACTGGTTTTATCTGTCCCCCAAATTGGTGAGACTACTCCAGACTGTTATCTATTCTAGGCAATAGAGGTATTAGAGGCAATATTCTTTGACTGGTCTTTCAGAGATAAAGGGAAAGAGCATGCTTTTTGCACCACCCTCCTTTCTTTTCTAGGTCTAGATGAAGGCATGATCTAGCAGTAGTTCCACTGTTTCTGCAGTTTGTCAGTCATCTTGCTATCCAGTAACCTCAAAGATACATAAGTCAACATGTGGCTTATTTAGTTTGCTTCTACATGTTGCTTTATTTGTTCAATCCATCCATTCTTGGTAGTGGGTTGAGCTGGTCTGATTTCTGCCATTACACTTGACATGCAGCACAGACAGAAGACTCCATGTTTCTGACACAGAGTGTTTTATCCAGAAAATTACTCAGAGATACTGTATTTTGGCCTGATTTCTCTGTGCTTCCGTAGACTTGCATTGTCTGTTTTCTTTCTGGAGTCCCATGCAGGCTGCTCCACTTGTATGTATACACCTTCTTTCTCAAGTAAAACTCCAAAGCATTCATCACAACAAAATTCAGCACATGCTGGAAAACCTACAAATAGGCAAATGGCATACCAAAGAAGCTGTATGAGAGCAGTAGATGTCTTATCCATCCAGTCAGGAGCAAATCATTCAGCACCTGTTTTAAAAGCAATTTCATGGATATACTACACTCCTCAATTGTACATATTGGAGTGTTTCCTTTTATTAGCTTTCACTCTGCTCCCCAGGTGAATCAGTAAGAGGAGGCACAGACTCTAGACAAACCACCATTCAAAGTGTGGCTTGGAATAAGCAGTCAAAACAATGGTTTTGACCTTCCAACTATTCTGTTGCAAAAGATGCCTTTCATTTGACTGTGCAATGTCAAATTGCCTCACTTGAGTTGCAGAGGCGAAATTACATATGACCTTTATCCTTATGCTCAGTCTTCTCTATCCTGGAGCTTTTCAATACAATTTAGTGCAATTATTTACAGTGATTTCACAGGAACATGAAGGCAACATTTTTCCTACAACTAAAAGGCATCTAAAATATAAATTAATTTCATGGCCACTAATTTCGCTGAGGTCTTAAAAGAAAACATAACTAAGAAAGCTCCACTGCCAATAGGATGCAGCTATACAATTACAGAATATTTTCACAGGGTATAAAAGCTGAGTTTTCATTAAAACTTACCTTTGGCATTTTGCACCTTTGTTGGAAGAACTTACTGCCCAATAAAGCAAGCCACAAACACACTCTATACGTCTTTATTTATTTATACAAAGTTCTCTATCCTTGCCAAATAAAAAGCAGCTTTCACCCAAATAAAAACATTTCTTAACAATAATACTGCATTAGTGAATTTCAGCTGTCCTCCTACACTCATTGAACTGTATGTTATAGATTAGTTTCTACAGAAACAAAATGGGCATTTTTATTCCTGCTGCATATAAAAATGCCTGTTTTCCTTTTTAAATTGAAGAGTGTTTTGATCCTTTTGGTTTGGACTTTGTTTTTTAAGATAAAATAAAATGCAAACTCAAGAAAAACACAGACAACAGAGGAAAAATGCCTCAGATGTGAGAAGTTAAGAAAACTACTAAGTTAAGTAAGTTGAACACGAATGCTTAGGCAACCTTAGCTGTACCTACACTTATTTTTCTCTTTATACTAAATCCATTAAGGTACATTAATAATCACAATCTGTAATCATAAATAGTTTAAGAATACTTCATAGAATTGTTTCTTAACAAAACTGTAAATGTTGACATTTGACTTGGGAGCAGGAGGGGAAGTTGTTTAGTTTGTAATTTAGTTGAGGTTTTTATAAATCACTACCATTTGCACTACTGTTCACAAGCTCAGAGGGGAGGGTGGCAGGTATGGTGAGCTGAAACTTAGAAATGTACAACTCAAAATCCTCATTTGTGTGATCAACGTGCCATTACATGAGGAAGACAGAAGAGATTAATTTACTTTTCAAGAGAGGAAATCAATTCTTGAAAGTTTTACAATATACATAAAAATAAAATTTCCTAATATACAGTAATAACTTCTCTAATCAACTGGGTATTTTGAATGAATATAAATGATAATTAAGTAGATACACAAGAGAGACAGCGTTGATGGAAAAATACCACAACTCTGGACTAAAAGCACATCTATGAGATTCTGCTTATTCTAATTTTTCTCACTTAAAATGGCCAGCACTCTCAACATTAGGTTTTAGAGCAGAACTCAGCTTTAGCATGACAAATAACAACTTTGTTTTCAAAATAAAAGAAAAATGGATAAAAACAGTCTTGGAGACTTTGAAATTTTATAACATGTTCTATGACTTCTAATAGTTCCAGCAGTTCTTCCCTACATATCTTGAAATAAAGTGACAATTTAGAGAGAAAAGTCTTACAAAATGTTCATCTTCGGTTTTGTTACCTTGAGTCTGTATCTTCACACTGAGAGATGCCAAGCACTAACATGAATGGCAAACATCTGGCAGAAGTTATAGAACAAATGGACATTCTGAAACTCCTTCTGAACTTCCAATCTTCACTAGTTGATTGAACACTTCACTAGTTGATTTGCAGATGTGTAACAAACATGTTTTTTGATCAAAAAGCCAAAACAGCAATACCAGTTTCTCTTGTAGTGAGATTTCTAAAAGTTTTTTTGTAAAAGAGGTTTACACCATAAATTAACAAAGAAGAAGCAAATACAGACAATGCAGTCATCCACGGAAGATGACTTTAATTTGCAAGGATTACAAATTAAATACTGGTTTAGAGACTAATCCTGCCAAATTTATGCAATGGAAGGATAGAGTATTCTCCAGGAAAAGGCTGACTTTTGAGAACTTAAGAACAGACCCGTGAAAGGAGAAAGGACACTTAAACTTTGTCCGTTTGTAATTAGTGGGTTTTTGTCAACATATTCAGTTTATTGATAGACCAAGAATTACAGTGTTTAATGTATTCATTACATTGATTCTATACTGTAGCTAATTCCAATTAACTATTCTTAACCTTACAAATACAGACCAGTTTAAAAACAATACTACAAACGTTTTAATTTAGTCATTATACACGCAAGGACCTGCCATGCATGCCCTGTATCCCAGGCAAGTTAACAAGTTCATCAGTAAGGCTACTCACATACTACTCACATGCGAAGTGTTCTCAACAGGCAGAGATCAACTGCCTTGAACACGTAGTGGTTCTGACTGATGAAAGCACTAGCAGAAACCTGCCTGACATGCCTGGGATATGCTGGCATTGCCATATGTGCTCAAATCAACTGCTAGGTACACAAACAGTAGCTTTGCTGTGCAATGTTGCTAATAAAGGTGTTAAATCCGGTCTCTCTACCAGCTAACATAAAGTCCATAGAAATACTAGGGCAACAAGATCTAAATGATGCTGGGATGCTTCATTTGTATCTTAAAATTAAGAGTTCACTCAGGAGACTTCAGAGGCTTGAGGGCTGTTAATTTGAAAAGGGCTCTGGAGAACAGATTAATTTCAAATTAGGTCTCCTCCAGACAGACAAAACTGGATGAGATATTGGGAACCTTTTCAAGGAAGCAGCAACAGAAAAGGGCCCTGTTCTCAAAGGAGACAATTCAACATCTCCTACTGACTACAGTGGCAAAACACTGCTGTTAATTAGTCTGTGTTGGGAGAAAGAAACAAATAATATTCTAAGCATGACTTTGGTCTGAATCTTCAAACACTGAATGAATTATATTCAGCAATATGTTTCACACAACATTGTCCATTACACGTAAATTAGTGTAATCCTCTGCAGAGTCTGGTGGGTTTTGTTAATAGACAGACAACAAGAATGGCAATTAAAGTGAAACCAAATATGCAGTGATGATTACAAACAAAATGCCCTCTTCAGGCCTCCAGGTTGAAAGTCCTCTAAAAAAGCTTTATCTTGCAAGGAGATAAACACAGTATTTTAGAACCTTTCCACTTATCTGGTATGAGCCTTGAAACTTAATTTTTTGTCAGTTTTTAATCATTTTTCATGTAATTAGCAACACCAAAGTAGGAGCTGATTAACAAACTACCCAAAAGTTGTTTATATAGTGGGAAACCCAGGAAAATTGTAACAGCATGAGTATTTAAATCAAACGCAACACAATCTTACATTACCTATGCTGCCTCAGAGCCCCCTCGCAAATGGTGTGACAACAGAAGACATGCTGCTCACAGTTAGCAATGCTGCCTTCTTGCTGGCTCTGCACAGAGCAGTTCTCCAGACACACACCAAGGCATGGGAAATTACTGCCAGCTCTGCAAGTACAAAATCATATGCAGCAGCTCCTTACTATAATCACCACACAGTCTGGAGCTGAGATTCACGAGGGTCAACCCTGAAAATTATTATTTAGAGAAGCAGTGACATAAAGCACCTACTGTATTCTGCCAACCACCCCCAGTGAAAATAATTAAAATCGTCCATAGTTATGTCATTGCCATGCCATGTAGCATAGTTTCTGTTCGTAAGTATAGCTCACAGATGCTTCAGCCTAGGTCCGTTTCTCTGCACCCATCCTAATAGGGGATAGGTAGCCAAACTAAAAGAAGCTTTTTCTGCTATTCTGCAGAGAATAAAGAGAAATTGGAAAGAAAAGGAATAAAAGAAAAAAAAAAAAAAGAAAAAAGAAGAAATATTTTCCTTGTGAATAAGCTGGCAGAAAAGGCATCAGAACAATGGACTTGGAAAGTCCTACTTCTCCATCAAATACCTGGAAAATGACTGGAATTTACTAAACACCTGCTAATATTTAATATTCTTCTTCAACCTTTCCGTCATAGCACCCAGATCACTTGTAAATGTGAGTTTAAGCAATCACATAATACCCTTGCAAAGAAAGTTCTGATTCCACATTTATGTGATGAACATAATGAATACTTACTTGCAGATCATCAAAAAGTACTTTAACACCTTTTGAGGATCTTGGCCCAAATAACTCTCCCTCAGGAAATCTATCGCTGCTGGTGAATAAACAGTTTTCTTGGTTCTGAGCGAATGCCTGGGTCTCTAGACTGATATTTGTTCATCATTTCCTAGTGCTCTTGCCATGAAGAACTTGGCCAATGACCCTGCATTTCTTCCCCAGCAGTTCTGCTCATCTTTGCTATTGAGCAATAGCTTTTGCTCATTGGGATTTTGATACAAATCATCAAAACTCAGTAGGATTTGACTTTCCAAAATGTTACCTTGTATTGGATCTATCTGTGTTTAATAATTTCAAGAAAAGCATGACTTAAATTCGGAAAAAAATAGAAGAATGTACCTATCAGAACAGGAATATCAGGCAAAGCAAAACACATTCTTTTCATTCCATTTCTCCCAGTGTTTAAGAGCTTGACTTTTGTTCACCAGCATTCCACAGTTATAATATTAAGACAGCTACAGCATAATGTGTTTTCTTTTAAAAGGTCATCATGTTACTAGCAATATTTGATGCATTGTGACCACAGCACACATTTTTTAGAGATGAGTGTATCTAACATTTTTCTGTAATTTATTGGAATCAAGAAAGTCTATTTAATCTTTGTTGTCAAAGAACATCTGTAAATGATTGACGTAGCTCAAGGAACCTTTGCAGCTGCAACTTTCTCTAAAAGTAGAGCAAAAAGCCATATTTGTCAATATGCCAGAGCAGGATTAAAAAAAACCAAAAGGAAACAAACAAAAAAAAATCTCCAAAACTACAAAACAGTTAATTATTGGAAATAAATGTTTCATGATGTGTGTATAGCACCCAGAGCTGAATAGATCATTAGGTAAACTTCCAGTCAGCACTCCACATAAGCATATGCTTTCCTCATGAGTGCTTGCATAAGTTTGCTGGCAGCCTGGTGACTTAACTGGGAGTACTTACACTGTAATAAGCAGGGCCAAGGAAAAGCAGTGATTTTTCTAAGGTCTTAATTTCATAAAATCATATGTATTTCTAGTAATGTTACGCATTTTTTTTTTTCAGTTCTTACTATTAAATTTTTCCCTCCCTATTTAGTCCTCGATAGAGAAACACTACATTTGGTAAATGCTACACCCAAACTTGTAACATCATTTAGTACACTCCTTTTACTTTCTGTTTGTGCTTCGCTGTTGCAGCCTGCTTGCATACATTCTTAGAGCTAGTTCGAGAGCATGCATGGGTAAAGGATCACACACAATAAACAGCTTTCATGTAGCCACCCTGGTTTTGAGAGTAAGTATTTAATGGTATGGATACAGGCAGTTCAGTGCCAGCTGGGCCTAGTGCCATTGAGCATCCCCTTAGGCAGTAGAGAGGTGTAGAGTGGAGCAGAATCCCTTCCCTTGGCCTGCTGGTCACGCTGATGACATTGCAGCCCAGAACATAATTGATTACAAAAGCATATTGCTAAAGATCAGTACACAGAGAAACCACCTAAAGAAAAGCAAGTGCAGGTAGAAAACACTGCAAAGATCTTGAAAGAGCCCATAAAGGAGTAAGACAGCAGATGCTGACAACAACTCAGCACAGTTCAGATGTGACCCATACCTATTTTAGTATAACAGGCTCAAAGTGGCCATTTGGGTTTAAAGGTCCCTTCAGCATTAGATTCCCAGCTTGGCAGAAACAGCCAGTGCACAGGACAAAGTGCCACAAACAACCCTGAGAAACATCCCAGCTCAAAACTCCCAAGCCCCAAGTGCCCTATTCATATTTATTTTTCAAAAACATATTGAATTATTTTAATGTTTTTAACATTTTATAAAGTACTGTAAAGCCTGCAAGATGTACAAATCCCCATTTATTTAAAGTGATATACTAAGGTTCTTACTAACTGAAAACAGATGTAGGAAGATATTCCCTGCCTCAAAGGTCATATTACTTAAAGCAGTTAGAATTATGCACTAGCTACAAGATGCTTGTATGTGGTGTAAATAGGATGTAATTTCAGTAATGGACGTTCCTTCTCTGTTCCCCCCAAACAGGCTGTTTTGGGATAGCTTCTGTATCACATTTAATTTTAGAGCAAGAGAGACATGCTGCTTGCTGAAACCTTCTGGTCAGATCTGTTTGTTTGCTTATTTCTGGTTTGCAGGTGGGCTGATTCTTGAGGCATTTGAGCTCAAGGAAGCTGTTAGGTGGCAAGGACCTTGCTTATCCCATTGCACTAATTTCTGAGGAACAAAATAAACATAAAATAAAGAAGGGCAGCTCACAAAAGGTGTTCTCAAAAGCACATGGAATGAGTTCAGTGAAATTAGTACACTAATGGAGCATTATTATTTAACTATATCTGAATAGTATCTGCGGGAAGACACTTAAAAGGATTCCGGCTTTTCCTGGAATTCTCAAAATGTGGCCATGGATGGAGAGTGGATAACGAGAGATAAATGTTGTAATTTCATAGGAAAGTTTTAAAAAAATAATAATTTCATGAGTATAGCAGATACAGTGCATATTAAGAAAGAGCAGCCTCCCATAGAGCTTTATTACAGTGGAAGCTGTATGCCTCCTCGGAAACATGATTACTCTAGAATAAAATCAAGAGAACCAACACAAGGTTGCTAAAGAAGCTAAATTTCATCCTAAGAAATCCAGTGTCTTCCTCAATGATCCCATTTTCTGTAAACATTGTTACAATATTCATGATTGGTATTGATCAGACTTTGTATTGAGTGTGATCTGAGCTCCCTTTCCATTGCTATATAGTCTGTATGTTGCTGCTGCATCAAATTCTTATGAAAAATCTAATACAAATAGTGATTTTTGTGTTTTGATTATCAGGGATCCTAGTTCAAAGTACCTTCAGACACATAGAGTATTAAGAGTGCCATATAACTCTCTTGCCCCTATGCTGGAAAATATTTTGTGTCTACCTAAGAAACCTATCCCAAACTACACTGAACCTGAAGCAACAAAGCTCATTAGTTAGTCCATGTTAGTGAAAAGTAGTCCTGGACTGTTTGGTGTCACCTTCCTGGCTGCAGGGCAGCAGAAGTGTATGACTGACCGAGCAGCCTGCATGCAGACTGCCATCTGCTCTCAAGAGCAAAAAGCGGAAGCACAGCAATGCGTGAAGCTGAAATACAGCAATATGCTTTCAAATCACAGAGCAGAGTTAAAGGAACTAAACACATTATATGTGAAATGAGTAAATAAATCCCAAGAAATGGAATTAAGATGAGCATTAACCAGGAGGGGTTTGAGCATGGCACATGGCATGGAAGAGTTCATAGGAATCTTGCTAATTGCTTTTCAAAGGCCACTTTATCCTATTAAGATTATCCTCAGGAGGCTCAAGACTTTGGGGGGTGAGGCAGGGAAGACTGAAAACCCTAGCCACATTTATCATGTTTAAAAACAGACAGAAATAGATTTTTATTTATCTTATGAAGCACAACCTCTGTTATCTTTCTCTCCTGTATTTAATCCTTTTTTTCCTAGCAATGTAAATAATCAGACACACCAATTAAGCAGAAGGCAACCTTCTGAGCAAAGGGAGATAAATGCCACGATACAAACTTTAGTAAGCAATACGTCTAATTTCTCTTGTGCACAAGCATTGATGCAGATTACATGACAGTTTTTAGACTTATTGCTGTGACCAAGCAAGTTATAAATTATGGCAGGTCCACATGGACTATGGATGATTTGAAGCAAATCAAAGGCATTAACTTTAATAAGGTGCTTTGTCACTCTTAAATGCCACTCTTACTTTCTGTAACAGCAGCCAGTAAAAATCAATGATCAGAGACTTCTGCATGCAGCAGAGACATTAACCTCTGGAACTTTGGGCAAAGGAGTGTGTGCAACCGGAGCCACCAACCCATCTTCCAGACTCCCCCTCTATATAACACAGCATCTGCAATAGCTCCATCAACAAAATTTACAATTAAAAAAAAATTAACTTTTTAAAATCAACTCTAAAGTGTCTCTCTGAAAGCTCCAGTCTGGGATTGCAGTACCCTACATATTACTAGGTGGAGCAGGACTGCATGTGTTGCTGAGCTAAAATAAAAGACCATGAAAGAGATTTCAAACTGAATCAAAATGCTTATTATGCTTTCGATAGCATGGCAACGGTTCAATCTGAGCCTCAGCCAGCTCTCAGTAAAGTCAGTAAGAGTTGTTCCATTGAAATCAAGCGATGTATGACTAGGTCTTCACAGAATTATATGTAATACTGTATTCAAAATGTAAAAAGAGTTTTGGGTTGACATCTAAAAGCCTGTTTTCCTTCTGGAATTCTGCAATGAAGATACTGTAAAAAAGAATCAACATATAATTCAGTATAGCAGAAAGATTATTATAAAGGATTATTAAATATAGCTCAAAGATTGTGGATAAGAACAAAATCCCTTATTGCTTCAATTATGCAGTACTGACTTACAGCAAACAGATTTTCAAACTATAAAAAACCCTGTTCCAGATTTCAAAATGGAACCTCTAACACAGCAAAAGCAATAATAGCTTGTGTTTTGGGGCTTTTTTGCAACATGATGACAAGTAGGGGGAAGAACTACTAAATCTCATAATAAATTTTGGGTTTGTGCACTGATAACTTAAAGTTTAGTTTTTTGTTAAGTCTGCCAGGACAAGGCAAGGAAGTGTTTAACTGAGTTTGCCAATTTTACTTTGAGGCTAACACTGCTATTGATAATATCCATCACAATTCTTTGTCTTCCCAGCAGCACAGTAGAAACATCAGCAAATGCTGACTTACATTTCAACCCTTCCCTGTTAAAATTAATCTGAAATTGATTTTGCTTTCCAAAAGGTAAAACAGAAAAACTGCATGAAGTGAGGTACAAATTACATTTGCTGATCAGCGTTCAGCACTTCTTATAATTCCTGTAAGATTTCCTGAGTATAGCACAAGAGTTTTCTAATAAACTCTTGACAGCTTCAGATCAAAATAATAGATTATATTTCTATCTTTCTTCAGCTGAAAAAAAAAAGTTAATATAAACTTCCCAAGTTTTGTTTCAATTCCTGTAATCCTTCTAATTAAATTTTTTTTTAAGCACAAAAGTGGAAGGTAAGTATCCACAACACTATTTGCATTCATTACTGAACATCAGACTGCAGAGTTCAGTTTTGACAGTAGAACAACTGGCAAACGCCACTGCTAGTTTCAGTATTGCAGAAAAGGGGGTTTAAGATCAGGTTAATTTATTAGAAGCAAATGAGATATTGCTATTCAAAAATTCTTTTTTAAAGATAATTTGTTCACCCCTGTTTCATTCCCTTATTTCAAGGGAAGATTTCTCCATTGTTTTTGCATCTGAAGTCTCTGAAATAAGCACAGCTGAGGAAGTGTGGGCTTTCTAAATCCACTGATCACATGGAAATCAACCATTATCACTTTTAGTTGAGGTCTTAGGCTCTGTTCCAAAAAAAACCCTAAGTGAAATCCTAACCATCCATGTCTCCTGCTGCCATGCAAGACAGCAGGTCCATGTAACACAGCTACATAATCTCCTTTGCTTTTGATAACTGCTCTTAATAGGGTAAGCCACATAGCAAATAAATCAAAGAATGGCTTTCCTATAATCTATTCATGAACAAGGAGCAGATGATGCACAAAGGGAGAAATGTTCAGGATCCTTCAAGGGCATCCATGTTGCCTTTCTCATTTCATAGCAACATCTAAGTTATTAATTTCTCTAGAAAATTTCTATTGGCATTTATCATTAATAATGATCACTTCCGGGCATTCCAGAGAGGAAATACAGTCTTGTGCTCTACAGAAATCAATTTACTGACACCACTGGAGCTGTGCAAATAATTTATTTTGGGTTCAGCTGCCAAGCAGAGGTGTTGAGGGAAAGGGTTCCACCAGAATCAAATCCAAAAGAAAATACATTTACTCGCCAGAATAAAATAAAGTTCAATGCAACAGAAAGCATTGCTCTTGAAAAAGGCTGGACTTCTAGCAGGTGCAGCAAAAATAAGTAAGGTTCTAGGATTACAAAGCTGTAAGGTGAAGGAGGAAGAGCTATAAGTTCTTCATGTACCCAATAGCTCCTGTATTCCACCAGCATCTGGAAGGCTCCAGTTCAGCTGCTCTGCTTGTATAAAGCTAGTAGAGCCTCTACTATCCCCTCTACAGCCTCGAAAACCCTCCTAGATGACAAGATGTGTTGAAGCCATTTCAGTTGTACTGGATTATCACCACAGAAAGTATAAAAAAGCAAATCATAGCGATGATACGTTTGCATGTGGCTTGAAAATCCAGAGCAACGCACTGCTTCCTCTGCTTCCTGCTGAAACAGACTTTTAAAGCATTTTTATGTTCTTTGAAATCATTTATTCAAACCCTCTCCTGCACACAACACAAACAGGTCCCAATTTCAGCTCCCTGAATTCTTTTTAAAATACCTATTAAAAGACTGATTTTAAAATCCCTAAAGCATCTCAGTTTTATTATTATTATTATTAATAATAATAATTTTAAGCATTAAAGAAGTATAAGCACTCTGGTGAGCTGGCACCCAAACAACAACCATCACTCATGTGGAAGTGGGCAAACTTCCACACATCAGGGTATGGAGTCACAAATTTAATCCATGTGTAATTAAATTTGAAGTGTAAAAGTTTCAGCAGAAGCCATATATGTGCACAGTTAGAAGATTTCACTCTGCTGGTTATATAGCACATGTAAAAGCTATGCTCCTCAGTAAAGCCTAGATGGGAAAAACTACATGGCACATAAAATCCCAAAGACCATCACAGAGAGGTGAGATGTCAGGGAGAAGCAGAGGTTTGATTGTCTACTATGCTGTATTTGCCTGAATTTTGCTTTGAGCATTCTATTCAGTTTTTTTTTTTTCTGGGGTTTTGTGTTTGTTTGCTTTGGTGGGGGATTGGTTGATTTTTGGTAGGCTTTTTGTTTGTGTTTTTGGTGGGTTTGGGGGGTTTGGGGGGTTGGGGGTGTTGTTTTGGGTTGGTTTTTTTTTTTGTTGTTGTTGTTTGGTTGGGTTTGGGGGTTTTTTACAACCCAGGGAGGCAGGGGGTGCCATTCTCACTCTGCAGAGCACAACCCAACCACCGAGTCAAGTCTCACCTGCAGCTGGCTCAGTGTGTGCCATCACACTTACTGCACCTCACACTTACCCAACCCCAGGAGGCTGGTGTGTGCAGGCCATGTGAAGTGTGCAGTGCCTGGTTACCTTATAAAGTTATTTTGTTCTAAGTAAGCTCTTTGATCTTTGTGGGCATTATCAATCTCTATTGTCTTGATGGAAATAAGCACTCAAGATTTCATGTTGAGCGAAACTGGCTCCCTCCCAACTGACAATGCTCTATTAAACTCATGCAGATACTTTTCACAGAGGATGAGCTGAAAGCAGGGACTGCTCCTGGGTTTTCTAAATCCCCAGCTCCAGCAGGAATACTGTGTTATAGACCTGGCATTAGAGACCAGTATAAGCAGTAAAGCTAGACAGAGAACAAATTTACAACCTTTACCTGTAACCTATCATTTCCAATCTGGTCACATTAAGCTTGGCCTTTAATCTTACTTAGCAAATATTCATATCCTTATTAAACTTTTAAATCTGTCAGTTCCCTCGGGGGCAGTGCCAGCTGTTCTAGCAAGGGCTGTTCCCCCCAGCCTGCCTCAGCAGGAGCCCTGCCAGCAGCCTGACTTCCTGAGGCTCTCACCTACATCCTTGCAGGCAGCAGGAGCTCATCACGAGCCTCCTCTAGCTATTTTCACTATTCATTCCTATCCAGAGTTTCATCATATTTAAGAGGTCATTAAGAGAACATACAAAAAGCTAGACTAGATTTTTTTTCCAGTTACCTAAAATCCAGCAGCAGTTACAGCTGGGAAGAATGAGAGTTTTGGCACAGATTTATGCAGTAAAAACAACCTTCAACAGAAATCACACTCATCTGTGGAAACTGGAAATCCTTACTGTATTTATGGTTCTGAGCATGATCATATCTTGTTTCAGCACAGAGAACACGTGCTAGAAAACTTGTGAGCCTTTTCTTTCTGCATAGGTAACAGTTACCTTACAGTTCTGTCATTGCCAGGTTTTTCCCAAAAGGGCAACATTTTGCATATGGAAAAGCTTGTGCTGAAACTAATTGAATTTAGACCTATGGTACACTGAATTAGAGTCAAAATTTATGTAGAGTGTAGAGGGAACTTAAATTAAGGTGCTGCTTAAATACCTTGTTAAATCGGGATCTAAAGCCTAGATATGATGCCAGAAAGATTTAAGTCCAACATGGCCAGCACTTGTTCATTGAAAAAGTATCACAGTATCACAGTATGTTAGAGATTGGAAGGGACCTCAAAAGATCATCTAGTCCAATCCCCCTGCCGGAGCAGGAACACCTAGATAAGGTTACACAGGAACGTGTCCAGGCGGGTCTTGAATGTCTCCAAAGAAGGAGATTCCACAACCTCCCTGGGCAGCCTGTTCCAGTGTTCCGTCACCCTCACTGAGAAGAAGTTTCTTCTCAGGTTTAAGTGGAACCTCTTGTGTTCCAATTTGTACCCATTTCCCCTTGTCCTTTCATTGTTTGCCACTGAGAAGAGCCTGGCTCCATCCTCGTGGCACTCCCCCTTTATATATTTATATACACTAATAAGGTCACCCCTCAATCTCCTCCAAACTATAGAGACCCAGCTCCCTCAGCCTCTCCTCATAAGGGAGATGCTCCACTCCCTTAATCATCTTAGTTGCCCTGCGCTGGACTCTCTCCAGCAGGTCCCTGTCCTTCTTAAACTGAGGGGCCCAGAACTGGACACAGTATTCCAGATGGGGTCTCACCAGGGCCGAGTAGGAGGACCTCTCTCGACCTACTAACCACCCCCCTTGTAATACACCCCAGGATGCCATTGGCCTTCTTGGCCACAAGGGCACAGTGTCGGCTCAAGGTCAACCTTTTGTCCACCAGGACCCCCAGGTCCCTCTCCCCTACACTGCTCTCTAACAGGTCGTTCCCCAACCTATATTGGAACCTGGGGTTGTTCCTGCCCAGATGCAGGACTCTACATTTTCCCTTGTTATATTTCATCAAGTTATTCCCCGCCCAACTCTCCAGCCTGTCCAGGTCTCGCTGGATGGCAGCACAGCCTTCTGGCGTGTCGGCCACTCCTCCCAGCTTAGTGTCATCAGCAAACTTGCTGATAGTACACTCAATACCCTCATCTAAATCATTGATGAATATATTAAATAATACTGGTCCCAGAACCGACCCTTGAGGCACTCCACTAGTTACAGGCCTCCAACTAGACTCCGCCCCATAGACTACAACTCTCTGGCTTCTCTCCTTCAGCCAGTTCACAGTCCACCTCACTACCCGATCATCCAGACCACACTTCCTCAATTTAGCCACAAGGATGCTGTGGGAGACCGTGTCAAACGCTTTGCTGAAGTCAAGGTAGACCACATCCACCGCTCTGCCATCATCCATCCACCGTGTTATTTCCTCATAAAAAGCTACAAGATTGGTCAAGCATGACTTCCCCTTGATGAAGCCATGTTGACTGCCCCTCATAACCCTCTTATCCTTGATATGCCTTAAGATGGCACCAAGGATAAGGTGTTCCATCACTTTCCCAGGAATGGAGGTGAGGCTAACTGGTCTATAGTTACCCGGGTCCTCCTTCTTGCCCTTTTTGAAGACAGGAGTGACATTTGCTTTCCTCCAGTCCTCAGGCACCTCTCCCGTTTCCCAAGACTTGGTAAAGATGATGGAGAGCGGTCTAGCAATGACCTCCGCCAGTTCCCTCAGCACCCGCGGGTGCATCCCATCTGGACCCATGGATTTATGGATGTCCAGATTGCTCAACTGGTCTTTAACCCATTCCTCATCAACTAAGGCAGACCGCTCCATTGCCCTATCTTCATCCGAGGTCTCAGCGGTACAGGGCTCTTCAGGACTGCCTCCGGCAGAGTAGACAGAGACAAAGAAGGCATTCAGTAACTCTGCCATCTCTGTATCTTCTGTCACCAGGGCACCCGCCCCGTTCATCAGCGGGCCTACATTGCCTCTGGTGTTAGTTTTACCTGCCATGTATTTGAAAAAGCTCTTTCTGCTGTCCTTGACCCCTCTCGCCAGCTTTAATTCCAAGGAGGTCTTAGTCATCCTAGCAGCTTTCCTACATCCTCTAGCAGCAGCCTTATATTCTTCCCAAGTGGCCAGCCCTTCCTTCCATGACCTGTAAACTCTCCTCTTCCACTTGAGCATACCGAGCAATTCCCTATTTAGCCACGCAGGTCTCCTGACCCTCTTCCTTGACTTCCTACGTGTCGGGATGCTCTGATCTTGAGCTCGGAAAAAGCAGTCCTTGAACGTCAACCAACTATCTTGGGCCCCTTTCCCTTCAAGCAGCCTAGCCCACGGGATTTCCCCTAGCAATCGCTTGAAGAGGCCAAAGTTTGCCCTGCTAAAGTCCAGGGTTGCGATTCTACTTGCTATTCTACTGACCCTACCACACAAGATCCTGAATTCTACCATCTCGTGGTCGCTGCAACCAAGGCAGCCCTCAACCTTCACTCCTTCAACCAGACCCTCCTTGTTAGTGAGGATGATCCAGCAGCACACCTCTCCTGGTTGGCTCATCCACCATTTGCATGAGGAAGTTATCATCTATACACTGGAGGAACCTCCTGGACTGCGGCTGGGTTGCCGAGTAGTCCTTCCAGCAAACATCAGGGAAGTTAAAATCCCCCACGACGACCACGGCCTGTGACTGTGAGGCCGCTCTCAGCTGCCTGTAGAAGGCCTTGTCAACTTCCTCACCCTGATCCGGTGGCCTGTAACAGACCCCCACAACAGTATCGCCCCTGCCAGCCTGCCCCTTAATTCTCACCCACAGACTCAGTGCATTGTAGCTGCTCTCGCACATAAAGAGCAACCCCACCACCCCGCCTGGCTGGCCTGTCTTTCCTGAAAAGGACATAGCCCTCCATGACTATATTCCAGTCATGTGAGCTGTCCCACCACGTCTCTGTAATTGCCACCAGGTCATAATCTCCTGACTTAACACAGGTTTCTAGCTCCTCCTGCTTATTTCCCATGCTGCGCGCATTGGTGTACAGACATTTCAGGGAGTGAGCCGAGCACACCGATTTCACCCTAGGATTACAGGAGGCCTCCCAGTCATCATCAATTCCGGAGTGCTGTCCCACTGAGGCAAGCCCAGCTACAACCCCATCCCCCTTCGAATCTAGTTTAAAGCTCTCCAAATGAGCCCTGCTAATTCGTGCCCCAGCATCCTTTTACCTCTGTGCGATAAACCTTTCCCACATGCCAATGTCCAGGCCGGTGCCCTATAAAACCAGCCGTTATCAAAGAATCCAAAGCCCTGCCTGCAGCACCAGCCTCGAGGCCAATCGTTTATGGACTGCATTTTCCCATTCAGTCCCACATCATCAACAGAAGATGGAAGGAGCGAAGAGAAGATCACCTGAGCCCCAGAGTCTTTCACCATCCGCCCCAAGGCCCTGTAGTCTTTCTTCATCTCCCTCAGACTGCGGGAAGCAACTTCCCCCTCACCCGTCTGGAAGACCAGCAGCGGGTAGTAGTCTGTCAGGCGCACCAGGTTGGGGAGCGCCCTGGTGATATCCCTGATCCGGGCTCCAGGCAGACTACACACTTCCCTGTGATGAGGGTCAACTCTGCATATCGGGCCCTCTGTTTCTTTCAGAATGGAATCACCTACTACAATGACCCTTCTTTCTTTCTTACCAGAGGCAGTCTTGAAGTGCGAAGTCGACTGCTTAATTTCATATCAATTAATTATCAGCCCTAACTGTAGTTAGTAACATACAATTCTGGGAAATGATGCTGACTTATAAAAACAGGAGTTAGTAGTCAGTACCTAATGTTTCCAGAAGCATTAAGATTAATAGATTTATTATTTAAGTGTTAAAGCTTCTATCCTTCAGTCTCTTCTGACTTTACTGGGGAAGCTATTAAAGACAGTGTCTCAAAGAATAAAAGTAAAGTGCCAGAAATAACAATGTCATTTTTAATAAAGTTTTTTATTTTGATTTACAATCAATAGAAACTGCTATTCTATTATGCCAAAAAATTCTGCCTACCTACATAGTATCTGACATTTCTCAGAAGAAACAACGAATCTTACAGAACTTTTGGAGCATTGCATTTTCTTACTAATCAGAAGAATGACCTGATTGGTTCCATTATTAAAGAAAATTTTAGACCAGTTCCTATGTCACAAATCTAACTTTTAAAAATTTAAATTAAATGAGCTCTTTGACTGCAAAGTACAGTATAGAACTCCCACAGTACTGCTTTCATTCCTCTAGGAAAATATTGTAACATCACTATCTCCCATTTTCTTTTGTGTCGCATGAGTTGTTTCTTCACAAATACAAGCCAAGCTGAATACCACTTTGGCCTAGAACAGCCAAGATTTAAAAACCCAAACAAACAAACAAAAAAACCCACAAAAAAACGAAACCAAAACAAACAAAACAAACAATAAAAAAACCAACCCCAAAAAACTAGAAAACCAGAAACACAAAACACCCCAAAGAGAATCACCAAAAAACCCCCAAAGCAATACTAACTAGACAACCAAACACAGATTTTTAGGATTCATAGACAATTGAGTTCATGGACTTTATTTCAGTCACAAGGAAACCCTGGAAAGTTCCCTGACCGTGATACTTAATAGATGCCTTCATACCCTCTTGTATCATTTGTTTGCATCCAGCATCATGTTTGAACACAAACTCATACAGAGGGATTCAAAAAGCTCCCTTATGCTTCTGTCTGGCCTTCAGATCTAAGGAAATGTTTTGGTCAATGGGGATGAGGCTGAGCATTGCACACCAAAATGCAGGAGCCATTTTGCCACAGATGTTTCATCCCCTCCTTCCTCAAGGACAGCAGTGAAAGCCTCTTGAGTGCAAACAGCACAATTATTGGAATTATGCTGTTTCCAACAGCAATACAGACATACCACTCCACAGCTCTTCAGGACAACTTTGAACCTTAAATGGGCCTAAGAATCATTAGGTTGGTGAATGTTTGAGTCTTGAAATGTCCCGTTTCCAGAAATCTACATTCGCTTTCTCTTCCCCAGTATACCTGGTGTTTAGCTTTATGTATCACAGAAATAAGTGCACCTTAATAACAGCAGCTATCCATAATATAATGTGTAGTGAAATGACATCAGGCTTGCAATTAGAGAATGACAGATTTGGGCAGTTAATGCTTCACCTGTCTAACAAGCAATGAAAACTAAAGTGGCTATATGTTACATAAAAGCAACTTATAACCTTGGGATTCAAATATCTTCAAATTTGATTTCTATTATGGGACATAAAACCCAATTCATTTAAAGTACGCTTTATTTACAGCTTCAATTCAGTTTCACAAAGAAAGGGTAAAATTGATTAAACTATGTTTTGAATAATATTAAAAAATGATGGAGACCTGAAGCATACTCTTAATCACCTTTCTGTGATAACAGAACTACAAAATACTTTGAGCTGCCACACCACAACTTGAAGACTATTTTAGCCAAAGTTAACCCAAAATGTGTTCAAATTCGTGACCGTTTATGGTGATGAATATGGCTGGGAGCTGATATCATTAACCATTTCATGTTCCAATAGCGCTGTTACATTGACACTGCTGTACAACACAGCCATAGGACTGTCTTACACTGTCCTTGCTCCTCTTCAGCCCTGTCTCCTTATGTGACTCACCAGGAGAAAGAAGTGCTTGGCCCAGGGTGCAATTCTCAACATCTGGCAGCCATGAATACTTCACCCTCCAGGGAATATAGCAAGGGAGAAGAGACAAGGAGAGCTTGAGATGGAACAAGTGGACCCCTGAAGTTTCCTGAATTGACTCTTCGAGGGAAAGAAAAAGGCTTTGTTTGCTTTTTCGTAAATCACATTTCGCTATGGTTTGTATGGTATCCTTTATTCTAAGTCTCACAGTAGGACCACTTTCCCCCAATGCATGACAAAACCATGAAAAGACTCTTCTGCCCACTATGTAACATTTTTGTATGAGAAGATGGTTTACAGGGAACCAAACACACCGTCACTTTGATGTCCACACTATTTCTATGTTTTTTCCACAAGTAAAAATATTACACACAGTATTTTCATGATTCTTTGAATTCTGCCTCCCACTGTATTTATTCTTTAAAGCTGAAGTTATATTTTTGTATAGGTTGGTGTTAATGTTTTATAAAGGTCAAATTATATTGGTCTCCCTACTGTTTTATTGTAAGAGTTGAGAGCTGGCACTGTAATTAAAATTTCAGCTGAAATAAAGTCTGCAGGAATCCTATTTGTAATCAGGCAATTTGGTTTTCTAGCGAACCAGAGCAGTTTCTACTGCCATCAGTTCACTGCTACACAAAAGCTGGTAAACAAAACCCACATGCCTGAGCACATTTTACACAATGTTTCTCATCAGAATGCCTGGTAGAGTATATAAATATATTCTAGTTATACTATATAGTGTAAATAAAGTTCAAATTAAAAAATGCACCCATTTTCTATAACCTGCTTTTCAGTATTTTGGTAGAAATTCTGAGACAGGACAATTCAGTTCACACATAAACCTAGGTCTAGCCAAAGCATTCACAATGCAGCTGATAAGGAATATGAGTGATCTGCAGTTTGCCCTTCAGTCTAACCTGCATTTAAGTCCTGGTGACTGCTAGCAAGTGTTTTGAAAGTGTCAAAGATATTCAAATGCTAGCTACAGCTTCAGCAATGAGTTTCCCTTTCACTATCAGCTACCTGTAAGCTGCTCCAGTGTTGCCTCTACTTTGCTGCCTTCTTTAAAGGCCCTTCAGTTCTGCTTCAGTTCTCTCTACAGCCAAGAGAGAGAAGGTTGCACTGATTTTAATTTTTAACTTTTTCTTTAAAGAAAGGAAACAAACCAAAGCTAGCACTGAAAGTGGAGTTTCTTTCTAAAAAACAACATCCCAGATTGCTATAGAAATCATGTTTTAGGCCTTTCCAGGGCTCCCAATTTTATTTTCATGATGTTTAAAAATAATTACTTGGTACAGAAACTTCAGATTTTTGTTAAAGGTAATCCCTTTCAGGCAGGTTTCTTTAGGCAATTTCTTATTTCAGTAAATACTACCACTCACCAGGCTTGGTATTTTTTCAGGGGTTAAAAAAACAGCATGAACATTTTAGTTAGTATTCATATCACGGAACATGACATGAACTTCCTCCACTATCTACTGTTACACTTGTCTAACCAAGAAGAAGCAGGAGGTACAAGGCATACTAATATGCACAGTTGTTCTGAAATGACCAGGCTTTTTAGAATCAATCCGTAAAAAATTACTTCTTTAGCTTTACTAGAGGAAAGAATTTGGATGGATAAGGTGAACAGAGACATAAGACAAAACCAGGAACACTGGCCTCCAGCTAGAAAAAAAAAAACAACCCACTAATCTAATAAATTTCTGAATGACTTAATGAGTTTACTACTGGCATTACTTATTCCCAAAGCAAGACTGAGAGGTCACACACCACAAAAAAGCTACGTAAAATGTGTCCATTAAAGCATACCATAGCTGATGCATACAGATTGCTCTGCCCAGGAAAAACTGCTTTAAAGAAGCAAAGGGAAAGAAAATCTGCAAGTTGAAGCATGAGCATAATTACATTAGAAAAGTTATAATTTGATTTGGATTAGCAGAGAGAAAACCTAAAAGCTAGGAATTAATTATGAACTACATCTACATTTATTTTCAAGAATACTTGCATGCTTTAAGATATCATTAACTTAAATGAGATTCTATGTTTAAAGGAAGATTTAACCTTGCATACTCCCATTAATTCATATTAAATGTCTACACTGCACTTTGAAATGTAATGGAGAAGTTTAGCTAGCCATGATTCTTTCGAATGGTGTTTTCTGAAATTCTCAAATTAAAAGTTCTGTCAGAAAAGAAGTCTGTGAAAATACAAAGACACGTACTACAGAAATGCATTAACATCTCAGCATTTAGTAATCTGTAGTTAGTGCATCTGTTTGTCATATATGAAGAGCAGCTTCCTCCTGACAGGGCGGGGCTGATGTGGATGCTTCTTCAGCATGACCCCAGCTCTAAAGTATAACCAGAAGTCGTATGCCCCTATCCGTTTCCTCAGAAAGATGGCCCTATTAAATTTTGTCAGCCATAAGCGTTTCAGACTATTTGCTTGATGAGTGTAACAAAGCTAAACAACACACATCTTCCTACAGCCTTCCAACATATCCATACACCTGCAGAGAAAGAGGCTGCTTCTTGGCCTCCATTGTTATATCAGTTAAGGAGTAATAGCTTAATCTGATTTTTTGTTTTGGAATTGCCAGCTGGAAACAGAGTTTTCACGGAAGCACCTGAGGACATCATTAATACAGGGTTTGCGCTGCACTGAGCAAGAGACCCATCCTACTAATACTGACCAGTTGGTCATTGATTTAGACTATTAGAAGAGCATCTGGTGTGCTTCAGCCAACCAAAGCCTATACATATTTCAAAAAAGTATTATCTGCAAAATATTACGGCTCTTGGAAAGTCTCCAGAAACAAATCAAATCTCAAACTATGTAATCTGCTACTTTTATCTTCCTAAATCCAGACAAACCCCTTAACACAGCGTTCACTGTCCACCGCAAAGATCCTCGCCCACTTTTTGTTTTAAACCAGGGTTACATGGCTTTTCTTAACAACACAGACAAAGCACTTCCAGAGTTTAGATCTTTGTTTCCTCCACCTTGGAATTATAATGTCAGGAGGAGGTTTCACCAACTCACATGGTTATTCCTCCATTACTCTACAAGGGCTGACTACATCCCTGAGAGATTCTGACTTAGCACCGGAGACGTTTTTCAGAGACTAGACAGTTATTTCCAATTGCCCTACCTTTTCCAAAACTAGTTTAATTAAATGCATATGCACAAAAATCAAACAGTCTATTTTTTACTCCTCTCCCCTCCG
Organism: Neopsephotus bourkii; assembly: GCF_033783945.1. Taxonomy (NCBI): domain Eukaryota; kingdom Metazoa; phylum Chordata; class Aves; order Psittaciformes; family Psittacidae; genus Neopsephotus; species Neopsephotus bourkii. The sequence goes on along the minus strand of NW_026902309.1, from coordinate 74,666 downwards.
GTCCTGTTAATAAGCTGACACGCACTGTTTGGAAAGCAACTGTCTGACCACCTGGCACTCAACCACAATTTTTTCCTGTTTTGTTTTCCTTTAATCATGTGTGAAAGCAGTTTAACAGATGATATAATATTCTGTTATGTTGCAACATCCATCTGCGTACACCTATTCAGAGACACATATGAGATGTTCCATATGACATAGTCACAACACATCTGCAATACATAAGCCAGCAACTTTCTCCCTCTATGTAAGAGTTAGATACCAAACTTCAACTAAGAAGCAATACTTAAGTGCAGAAGGATCTTCCTTTTGAAGATCGTTCTCACTCTGCCTCCATGAACATGTAAAGTTCCTGATCTGCCACTTCCAAAATTGTGGAAATTTTACAACCATTTTGCATGCCTTCAGGTATTTCCTGGAAATTTAGTAACATGAGTTTGGCTTCCTACAGCCATTTAAATGAGAGTAATGTGATTAAGAGATATCCCTAAGGTCTGGCTTCAAATCGTGACCAATATTTCCTTCTGTCCACATGACATAAGAGTCCCAGGTGCCTAGTCTTAACCATGTATAATGTGTCAGAACTGAAGCTCTACTATTCAAGTTCTTTACATGGATATATGCACATTAAGTTATAGAGTATAAAAAGCATTCAGCTATCTGGGTAGAGAAATTGAGACATTTCTGTGGAGCCTGTTACCACATGCCAAACACAGAAACCAAGTAATTTTTCAGCATTTTCCAAAGAACATTTCTTAACATAGTGATTTATGTGAAATGAAAGTAATTTTAAGATATTTGGGGAATTGAACGTGCATTAAAGACTGCTTTATTTTGAAAAGCCATAATTATGTTTCAACAAGATGAACTATAGTTATGTACCCCTTAATATGTGAAAAGCCATAGCTATCTAGCTACTATCCGAAGGTCATTTTAAACAGTTTTCCCTTCAAGAAATCACTAATTCAAAAACCTCACCTCACTTGAACATGTTCTTTTGCAAGCTGCAACTACCACCTGTAGTTCCAAGTACCCTAAATGTGCAGTCTTCAGCAGTGAGAGTTAAGACTCAGTGCTGAATATGTGTTTATATGTGAAACCTCATGTTAAAATTCTGTAGAGGGCTTTGCATATTGTAGTATGGTGAATGAGGCTGCCACACTGGCTTTACACAAGGTGAAGTAGAGAAGGGGGGAAGATATACCAAGTGTGTGAATCAAGTGTATGGATCAGAAAAAACAGGAGAGTAACAGCAATGATACTGAAAGCATGAAACAGTCACAGAAAAAGGCTGTTGGCACAGTCAATAGCATGGTAATCAGTGGGAAGTATGGATGTGATAAATCCCAGATCTACCATGACATCATCTGAGAATCAATAGGAAATGTTTTGACTTGAGTGTGATTTGAGCTGTGATCCATGTACACACATGGTATTGTAGTAGTAGGAATAGTCTTCTCTGATCGTTCCATGAGCTTTATTCGGTTTGAACAAAAGAATGCTTGTTGGAGGCTGCAGCTTGGCTAGACAACAGAAGAACTACTTTTAAGCATTAACAATAAGCAGACCAATATATTTCCCATCATACGGGTAAAAAAAAGATTTTCAACATGGTTGAACAGAAAAGCCTTTGTTAAAATTCACAGAATAAAAAAGTATCCAAACGCAGACAGACAAAGCCCTGATCTTGAAGCAGCCCGAGCTCTGAAACATGCAATCTATCACATAAGAGACAGAAGAGGTCAGCCATTAATTAACATCCAAATTAAAGCTTTGAGTAAGGGTCAAAACTTCCTCTGTTTTGACATTTAAATCACTAGCAATGTATTCCCCAGCTTAGCATGCACAACACGTTGCCTAACGCTTTTATGTTAATTGCCTCAATTTTTCAAGTGCACTTTTTGATTCATTGTCAATTAAAAATACCCCCAAAAGACAAGACTTATGTATGTTAAGTATAAACATGATTAATGTAACACAATTACATTTCCACATTTGATGAGTCTGATTAGGAACTTTCTATCATCCTGGCATGACAGAGCATTGTCACTATCAGCGAGCTGTCAGCCTTGCCAATGACAAGATTTCTGATGGGGAACCATTTCATGGCCACAAATGTTTCAGAAAGGTGTAAAAGCTGTAATTAAATGCTGTCAACTGCCACTTTATCAAAAATGTAGCAGTCTTTATGATCCTTTCTAGTTAATTGTAAAGATGGTCCTAGGTCTAAACTAAAAACGTTATAAGGAAGAGAAATCCAGTAACACGATTCACTGTTAAAAGCAATCACCATGCATTTTCAGAAAATGACTCTGAATTCTCTCCTGCTACATCAAGAGAACATCTGGTTTAAAAAGTTTGCTCCGAAGGAAAAGACATGGTTAGACCAGAAGCAGGAAAGCAATGTCCGATTTTGTTTTGTGGTCATAGAGAGCACAAGTTATAAGCAGATAAAGGAGCCTGATGGAAAAAGAAAAAAAATATCAAATTTAGAAAAACTAAATGAAAAAACAGGAAAATAAAATAGTCTGGGTACTGAAGTAATTGTAGTAACAAACTTAGAAGTAGGCTTTGATAAGATAGTGAAACAAATGAGAACAAGATTCTGTAACCTCAGTTTGGGCTTTTCTTCTTCCCATCACTAAATGTAAAATATAATTAACATTTCATATGTAAAAGTAATAAATACATAAGAATCAGACATAACCTATATTTAATTATAAGGGAGATATCAGCAATTAAATGTAGAGAATGTGCTATACTTAATTGAAGATTTAAAGAAGAAAGACCATTTTTTTGCACTTCAAAACAGAATTAAGGAGCTCCTTGGCTTATTGAAGACTACTAAAATAATCCCTGCTATAGGACTGCTCTGCATATCCACTCTGTTAATTTACACAGCCCTGGTAAGTCTCACATTGCAATGTAACTGCTAAGTTACATCAGTCTTGGGTAATGGGTATAAAAAGATGCAAGAGTATGCAAAGTGTATTCAAATAGACAATTAAAAATATCAGTTCTGTTGACAGGTAAAATGAAGAAACTGTGCAGAGGTTTAATGCTTCTGCATGAAAGACATACAGTTTACAAGTGATTGAATTAACCAGAATCATGCATCGACAGCCTGCCTTTGTCAAACATTACATATTAGCCCGATTTAGTGTCTGCTTATGAAAATAATTTGATTCTGAAGATTGTTTCCAGGCATTTCTAAGTCTCCTGCTCTTCCCTCTTCCTCACATTAATGATGGCATCTTAATTATTGCGCTACTTTCATGTCAGTGCCATTTGCTGGGTCACCACAGAGCAGTCCAGTCAACTTTGGCTTGACCAAGTCATCCTTTAGGTGTCTGGGAGGACTGGCACATATCAGTAGCAGATATGTCCACGCTACAGCCTCAAAGTTCCAAAGTAGCCAAAATGTGCTCATCATCTTTTTAAAATAAACATTTCAAAGTAAGCAAAATTGCTTAAAGAAATCAGAAATTTGAAATCTTTCTTCCAAACTGAACAACAAATCTTGTATCTCTGTGAATACTTATGATCTAAATTTCCTCTGAAAATGCAACTCAGACTAAGTAATTTATCAAAATGCTTAGACTAAAAATATTATTCTTAGGATTTATTCTAGCACCTGAGCAACCTAACTTTAACAAAGCCATTTCAATAGACCCTGGCAACTAATTTTGACATTTTGACCAGTTAAGTGTGTTGTTTGTTTTTTTTTTTTATGGGCATGCACAAATTATACCTTCATCCAAACATGTGTAATAGGGAGACTATACCAACTTATAGCAGTAATACCTAGAGGGAACTGAAATTGGAAAATGTGCGCATTGCTATGATACCACATGGTAGAATCTGAATACTGCATGCGGTCTGTATGTAGTGAGGCATTGCTGTCTCATGCTGCATACCTAGAAGAATTTGTACTTCAACACCAAGCAAAGAAAGAAACTATTAGTAACACGTATCACATGTAAAAATACTAGTGTGTTTAAAAGTTACGAAAATGAGAGTATTTGATATCTAAGTCTTCAAAGTCATTGACCGTTGGATAAGGTACTAGCTTATTCTGACAGTCTTGAAGTCCCAGTGCAAGAGAACCGAAAGAACAAGTTGTAGCACCAAAGTATTCAAATGGGCTAAGACCAGAACTGAAAGAAAAGTCCTGATGTTATCTTAAACCTCCTTCAGTTTCATGCTTTGAGTTTACAGCACCAGATTGGATTTTATAATGTGACATCTGGTCATTGGAAATATTACTGAATAGTTGTACAATACATTTAGTAACAATTTGCTGTCATTGATGATCACAAGCTTCATCCAGACTCTGAACTTCATGTAAAATTTTTGTTTTGCACCAGCTTTGTATTAAACTTTTAAGATACAAATTTCTAAATCTGAGTTTCAGAGATTAATTGTGAAATGTTTATAGGAAAGCTTTGACTTCCACATTAAAGACTATAAAAAAATTCAGTGTAAATCTACTTTAAGTGGATGATCCTAAGTTGTTACAATATTTATATTATTCTAATGCATTATATATAGTATTTTGCCACCACTAACACATGAACAAAACTATGTAGAGATGTAGGATTAATGCCAGTGAACCCTGACAGAATCGTGGCAATATTCAAAATCTTGTGTACAGAACCAGCTTTCTGATAAATGGCAGGAGTGATATCAATAAATAAGAAATTATTATTTCTGCACAATAATAACATATGAAAATAACTTACGTTTCAGAACTTCTTGGTCCTCTGTGAATTGAAATGGTTCTTCAATATAAAAAGCCTTTTGCTGGAATCCAGGGACACATTCTAAATCTGCACACGCAAGCAGCAGAACCTAAGGGAAAAAGAAAAAGGAAATGGAGTTTAGCATCCACTCATTCATCCATCATGTTGGCTTCTGGGAATGATACTGGGTTTAGGCTTTGTGCTTATGAAATAAAACATTGGGCTCCATCCTTACAAAACAACCCCTTCAGATCTTGCTTACCACTTATTTATGTGAGGTTTTTGCTTTTATGTATGTGGGCTGGCACAGAAATTGCAAAATAGTATCTTCTAAGGTTCAGTTCAGATTACCAATAAAGGGTATTATTTATCTTAGTGAAACCATAGGATGTAATGTTGCTTAAATTAAGCACTTTTGAGTTTAAACAGATAAGAATGGGCAAACTTAGTTTCAGAAAGTTAATCACCAAGTTAGAGAAGGAATTATTCACTCGCATCCCAGTAGTTTCCTCTATAAAACAACTTTTTGCTAACAAATGTAAACTCTTCTTTTTTTAACTGAGCCACTGTTTGCCCTTTTTACCTGTAATCAGAAGCTTGTTTACGCCCAGGGAAGACTGAAAATGAGATGTGTGTGGGAAAAAATATCATAGTAGAGGTGGATCTGAAGGTTAAAGTTGAATGCAGTTTGTGTTAATGTTAGTACATGATCAAAGTTCCCTACCACCACAGGAACACTGTAGCAAAGGAGGAAGATTCAAAGCAAAATAAAATTGGCTGGAAACAGGTACAATGCTAATCTTGGTTTCTGAAAGTTTGTGCTCTGTCCCTGAATAGAGACAACAACCTGAAAGGCTTTTTTTCTTGGCAGCTTTGAAGTGAGAACATGGGGGTAAGAACATTCAAGAAAGAAGCAGCAAGAGAAAAAATCATGAAGTTTAAAAGGTTAAAGAGAGAGGCAAGTTCAAGAGCAGGAAAAGCTAAATCTGTGGTTTTCAACCTATATATGTGCAACTGCATTTTCAAAAGTACTTCCTGCTTCAGAACCTCCAAAGATGTTTTCCAAATCCTGACATTCAGGTGGTGTACAGAGCACTCTGATTTCAAAGTCTTTGTAGCCAACCCCTTCTTGTTGGACAGCTGAAGAAAAATCAAGTAGAGAAAGCACACATAGCAACCAAGAAAAAAATGGTCAAACGCAGGGATTCCAAATTACTTTTGACCTAAAATTCAAGTGGCCCTGCACAAATGGGTCTGTTTACTCAAGACATCCTCAACACAATTACAGTTTTAAATATAAAGCTCTCCAGCTCTATGTGAGGACGGTTTCTCCTCTATACCATGCAGGTGGATGCTGAAGACTCCCTTCTCATTTCCCAGCTCACGAGCCACACTGTCATTTCTCCCAGCCCCATAGAAGCGTCCCACACGTCTATTTCCACCACATTATCATTTGGGTATGCTGATCCCAATCCTACAGAGACATCCTGCAAAATGTTAACACCTGTATGTTTCCCTCTTAACCACTACTCAAGGTCCATTTGCTAAATCAGAGCAATTCATTATCTGCTCTGTCCTTTCATGCACTTCACTCACTATGAGTCTTATGTGGTACCATTTATAAAAACCAAAACCAGCAATACCCCACCTGGTCTGCATCAGTTGTTCTTATTGAAACCAACTGCTGGATCATTTGTTTCATGTCAATGACTTTTGCTGTAACAGCTTGCCTAGGAGTGCTAGCAAACTGTGAGAAACGGGCAGAGTATTTCATGTTCATTAAGTCAGTGGCAGCCAAATTCAGCATACGAACACCTCTGCCTCCCATCCTGACCTGCTCTATGCTTGCCCCCTTGAAGGATTAGCAAGAAAGACAAGGAAGACTTGAAGTAATACGTCAAGCAAAGTACAATACACTTGACTACTATTCACTTCGATATAGCCACATAACTCATGCCTTTCCTACAAAGGCTTAAAAGCACACTGCCTAATTCCTTATTCAATTATTGACTTTATTGAAATGATTATTCATTGGAATTATTGATTTTATTGGAAGTTCTGAGCTCTATAGGGGACGAAAAATTGACATGTCACCTTTGGTCTTCAAATATGAACCATCTGCAAATGTGAATATTCAGAACCGAGCCTCAAAATTGTTCATAAAGCTTGTTACTGATCATAAAAAAGCCTATATAGCCTTATATTCATTTAAATTGTCACATGCCCAGAAAGATAGCTATATATGCATTTTCTGCACACACTTTCTGTGCACGGATGCATTTTTAAGGTACTGACTGACTCAGTGGTGTTGCTGAATGAATATGCATTAAAATACAATCACGGCAGAAGGAAAATTCTTTTGATCTCAAAAGGCAAGCAACAACTGCTGCAAAGTTATATAATAAGCTCCCGCCAGAAAAAGAGCCCAAGAAGTAGATGCTGAAATCTAATTACAAACAACTCTTCCCCTAAAGGATTAGCACAGCAAGTAAGAGACAAATCATGTTCTGATCTCCCAGCTACTGACATCTTAAAGTTGAAACTCTTGTCTTATGGAACTATAAATAAAAAGCCTGCTTTGGACATCATGTATGTGAGTACTTAAAGAGGGAATATGTCTACTTTGTCAGATTTGTGACAGTACAAGTTGACTTTGAAATCTGGGCAATCTAAATAGGTCATGAGTTAGCTTTTGTAAGCCTGGTGAAGAAGCCTCACATAATACAGATGTAGCAAATAGAAAATGACCTTTACTCCCTTTGAAATAATTATAAGACTCAAGCTTGGCCTTGCTGTGAAATGGAATGTTTTATCCTACTTGTGCAATTCCAGGCACTTTCTTTTTCCTCAATGTGTCAGACAAGATGGTAAATTTGTCATCACACAGAGTTTTTAATTAATTATCTTTTAAAAGCACAATTATTCTTTTAATTTATTTTTCTTATGAAGAAACTACTCTGTTGAAGTAAATGCATCTCATTAAAATAATTTCTGTTTCATTTTTTCAAAAAAAAGTCTTTAAATATACCTTAAAAAAAAGCCAAGCAGATACGTGATGAAAGCAAAGAGAATATTGTTCAAAGCAGAATACATTCTGAATTTAAGCAGTAAGTAGATTTCATAATTTTGGCTATTAGAAAAGGGTTTATGAGCCAATAGCTTTCTAAAGAAAGACATCAACTAAATACACCAAAAATAATATTTAAACATCATGTATGTAGAATCCAGAATATATAAATATTGTTCACCTGTCAAGTAAGTACTCGGCAAGTAGTACAAAATGATCCTTCACCCACTAGTAAAAGAAGCATTCTTGAAAGAATGACAATTGTGCAGCAATTATTAGCTCACTCATGAAAACCTAAATGAGTGGAAGTCTGAAAGCAAAGCAGGGAGTCCTCACTACCCAGACCTGTAGATCCTACATTCACTGACAAGCAGCATCAAATCTTGCATAACCTACTGCTTTTCAGATACGTACAGAGCAAAGACTCATTTTTTATATCCTGACCACTTGCCTTTCAGAATTTATTGCCAGTCACTATAAGGAAATGTCACAAGTTAAGTTAATGTCTCTGCAAGTTTGGTCACTGGGATAGAGCTATGCTTCTGATGAATTATGAAGCCTATGGAACACTGCTGGGTTTTCTTAGTTAATAAAACAGCACACACATGCTGGTGACCCTGACTGACCTCAACATTTACACTGAAAGCTGCTCACATGGAACACGGATCGGAAAGCAAATGAGGATGGCCATTTTATACCATACTGCAGAGGAAATTCATAAATCCCCTGATGCTAAACTACCTTCAAGTATTATCACATCTCACAATCCAGGGTTCTTCTAGCTGCTCTGCTGGTGACTGAAAGTTAGCCTCTGAAGTTACTTTCCAAAGAATTCCAAAATCTTTATGTCCTTTTTGACTTGTCCAGTTGCTACACATGAAGCAATGCCATTCAGGTTGTTTGGTTAGCCACATCCTCACTCTGGAAGTGAATTTCCCCACCTTTATGGTAAAAAGCCCTCACATCTTCATTAGTCCTAGCTGTATGAGATCAACTCTCACAAAAGTGCAAGCTTCAGGATATTAACTGCATCCTGCACCCATTCTTATGGTGTGAAATTCATCCTTGTGCAAGGCTTTATTTAATTAGAGATGTAAATGGTGCAAACACCTGTGAAATTCATCTGCCCAGACATGAATTTTACACACAATGAATACAAACAGGTCTCATTCCATAAGACAGTATTCTGTAGGACCACATTCTACCTGTGACTTCAGGAGAGCAATCTGAAAGGTAAACAAGCCAACATAAAACCCCACAAAAGAAGAGTCAAAATAGAAATCACGCTCATTTTTAGTAACAGCAATAATCCCAAAAGTTCAAAACTCAGGAGTCGCTTCTTGAGAAATTAAGGGTTTATTTGGTTTTGTGGGGTTTTTTGTTCAGAGTGTTTGATGAGTTGGGTTTTGTAGGGTTTTTTTGAAAGTACAGTTTTGGGGTTTCTTTTTCATTCAACTCATTTACTTGGAAGTGCGTATTGGAAATTAATGCTTCCAAGATTTATCTGGAAACATGAGAACCAGGAATTTGCTTTTTGCATACAAAACCTTCATATTTTCATATATTATAACAGTGATCCTAAACACTGAGAACTGAGAGGAAAAAAAGTAATCAGAATAATGAGAAATGCCAACACTCAATTTAATTGCACATGACAAAATATTATTATCACAGAAATCAAGATCTTTGAATCTTAAAACCTCTTTCTATCTTCAGGTGTTGCAACACTAGACCCACAAAAACTTATAGGGAGGGAGCCACCAGAGAAGAAAAACAAGAAATAAGCAGCACACAATCACAAGTATTTGCAGAGAGGTGTTGCAGTCTTGCTTTCACTGAAGTCAGTGAGAGCTATTCACTGATTTTAGGTTTTTACGAAAGATTTAAATGAGTTATTTAAATGAAATTAACAAACAGACACTTAACAGAATAAAAAGAGCGCTGCTTTAAATAAGGTTCTGATTTTGTATTATGCAAACTCCAATTACAGTGTCAGCAGGTCCTAAGGCAATTGTTTCATCAAATCACATACAGACTGGACTTGAAGTTCTGCTTGTCTTCTGTATTGTTTAACATCAATTGGAACAGAAAAAAACCTCAAAAGCTTGAATAACTTATCCTCTCACTGGCATAATCACCTAAGGTATTCTAACATTGCATGAAGTTATATTGAATTATTTATCTATCAAAATGTCTAAATTAAATAAAACACAAAATGCATTAATTTGATTTCCAGGGTACTACAATTTGAGGACTTTTAATTCAATTATTTTCATTTTCAGTGGAAAGTTTTAACTGTTTTAGGCTTTAACCTCTCTCCTTTTTATCAGGAAAGAGGTTCAGAAAAAAAGTATTCACAATCTCTACAGCTCTACCTCAACATCTGATAGTGAATTCCAGTCATTTTTGTAAGAAATGCTATTAAGATTTGGCACTAAGATTCTTCAAGTATGATAAATATTCTTCTAAAGGGCCTACATATCCATTTACCACATAGCTCTGTCCTAAAAGTGAAAGTCATGCTCGGAGTACTGAAGAGTGGGCTACAAAAATGCCAATTAGAATAACTTTATTGGCTCAGATGAATTCAGTTCTCCTGTCCCTAAGTGGTGTGACTGTGGCAGGCATCCATTAAGTGCAAACAAAATATGACAAAATCTTTGGTGAGACTAAAACAGGAGCTTTCTTTTTTGGGGCACTTTCCTTGTGAATGTATGTTTACTATAAGAATTTTGTCACATATTCAGCAAAAAAGTGTGCCTTTTTCATGACACTGGAAATCCTGTTAAGTTATTCAAGAAGCAATTTGCCAGCACTAGTGTCTGGACAGATGGCTACTTTCCATCTGAAACTCAAGACCTCTGGAAGAGGCACTATCAGGTTGCTAAGATGTGACTTGAAGGTCTGTTCAGAGCCTAGAGTGACTCTGGAGCCCACACCACTAAGGGTGAAGGATAATATGATAATTGTACTGGAAAATATGGGAGCACTTCCATGTCACCACTGTTTGAAGCCAGAGCTGGGGAGATTCATCTTTCCCCAGGCATTCACCTGCCTGGAAACCAATCACTTTTCCTGTTCTTCCAGCCACATCTGCTCCCTGACTGAAACCACCGGGCCACCCTGTGAAAGCCAGTGCCTACAGAATAGTGTAGTACAAAAAGCATGGCTGGCTGCAATACCAGCACAGTGTGCACTGAAACCTGGTTACCATAAAATTAAGTTCATTAATAAACTCTAATACATCTTCCACCCATTCAAACTTGAGCTAGCTTAGAGTTCTTGACTTGGAAACCCATAAAAGCCTTATACAGACCTGAAAGTAAACCCCACTCCTGGTGTCATAAGCAGGCACAACTTAGTTCTCCCAGCTGGATCATTTGGTCCTGATCATGAATAATTCTTCCTGCATTCCACAACTCTGGATCCTTAATCTGATGGTCATTTTGTAACTTCCACAATAAATTTGTTCATGGTCAATTTAAAGCCATTTATTCTAGTACAAGTCTTGTCTCATAACTTAATTAACCTTTCTCCTCTCTAAATCTTCAACTTATTAGGCTAGACAAACCAAGCTCTTTCAATCTCCTTCTGTAAGGATACATTTCTTTGGTCATCTCAGTAACCTTTCATTGTGCCTGCTTAAGTTAGCACATGTGCAAAATGCAGAAAAAAAAATGCAGATAAACATTCTCCAGAGTGTGGTAAGTGATAATAATATTTCCCTAAACCCAAAATATGTTGCCTAATGCTTCCTAAAACTCCACTTTTCTTTTTTAAAGTCTTGTCATACTGATGGATCACAATCATCCCAAAATTAACTAACATACAACATGAGCTGAAAAATTTGACTTCAATGGAGGTATTACTTCCATTTAGCTACAACAATGTTAAGCAGCTTTAGCAAACAGTGTCAGGATTAATCTTTATGAAATACAGACACAGATGCAAACCTTCATGCATTGCCAAATCTATGCCCTTTCTGACCAGATGGGAACTAACCCCATTCATGAGTGACAGACATCTTCCAGCATGGACCCCAGGTTTAACCTTCCCTCTCGATAGAGCCTATTAGCTGAGACTGGGTACACTGACAGAGGACAGCTTCCAGGCTTAATATGGCTTGCACCCATATGGCTCAGAGTGCGAAAGGAACTTAGTGCTTCGTCTACATAGACATATCTGAATACTGTCCAGATTTTTGTAATCCAGGCAATAACTATCAACCTGATTCATTAAGTATTTGAATGATTAATAGCAGAAACCAAAATGTGTTACTTGTGCTCAAAGTAATATTTTAAATTACTCAATTACTTAGCAAGTAAATGCCTACCATTTGTGATTAGTAACCCATTTAACAAATACAGCTCCTCAATCAGAAGAACAGATTGGGCTCCAAGGTTGCTTTTTGTTTATTTTAGACATTATGAAAAAAGTAATCATATTTTGCTGAAACCCATTCACCACTGGAATGAGATTACAACTGGTTAGCCTATTTAGAGAAGCTGCATAATAAATTCATTTTACAGGGCACAGAGTAATGCAAATGAGCCATTCAATAGCACTCCCATACTGGTGAAGGAGGCATAAAGAAGAAACATTGGAAGTCAGAGTTCTGAGCTGGTTATACTGCAAGGTATGGAATTACTGAAACAAAAGCTGCATTAAAACAATAACCTCTTCAAAGATCTGCTTATACCAAACGTTTTAGTTATTTATTACCTAATGAAATAAACAGGTTTATCCGATTTACCAGTTGTAATGACTTCATGAAACATTTAAATGGCTGAAAGTATGGATTTCTCTTCTTAAAAAAGGAAAGATTTAAGAAATGTTTAAACACATTTATAACCTTTCACATGCAGTTGCATGGGGCAGAGTCATTTTTTAACACAGGAAAACACTGATGTGGCAAAAGACACTAGAGAAAAAAATTAAAATCATATTTCTTACAACAGATAGTGGTCTTCTGTTGGGGTGGCTGGAAACAGTAAGGAATAGAATACATGTTTAATTTCCCAAAAGTGTGATCATTATCAAAGAAAGTGCAACCTTCCAGCTCTCTTTTTTTATATTTCACGAAGTTATAGTACAAAGCAATTATTACTGCACCACAGAACTGAACTTAGTGTAACACTGAACATCTGTCTTCTGGGCTGGTAAGCTAAAACTGAAAATGCGCTTGCTGAAAACAATTTTTCACTGAATAGCTTGAGTTTCAGTATGAAACACAGGCACAGTGCTATCACCTTGAAGCATTAAAATATCTGGAACCAACTCCCAGTACTCAAAAATAAAAGCACAAGTGAAAATGTCTGGTTTTCAGCTTCAAAATGTTTGTTGAACATTTTTTGACCTTCTCCTACACTGTCATAAATGCAAGTGTTTTTTTTTCCAAAATGAATGCTTTCAAGTAAGTCCCTCAGTTCCCTCAAGGGTATTGGGAGAAACACAATCCTAACATCCAAAAACTCTTAAAAATTGGGAAATTGCTACAAGGCAAGAAGCCCAGTGCAGACATGTCTACCAATTTTATTTGACTTCAGTAAGGACAAGATAATCTCTGGAGCAAGCTATAGACTATTTTTTGCCCAAAGTTATCTGTCCATCTCATAGCTATTTTTCTTTACTACAAATCATATTGAGCAATAGTAGTATGATAATGTTAAAATAAATAATTCTGAAGTCCTGCTTCCTATAGATTTCTGCTTAAAAAACCCAAACTCATAAGTGGATTCTCTTTCAGTAAGGACAGGGCTCATTAATTATCTTGATCTTTCTTCCAGTAGGTATCTCAACACATTATCTTCTGATTAACTTTCCATTTTCATGAAACACTGAAAGAACTTACCACTTACTTACAATACAGCTTAGCAACTAAAACTAAAATTACCCAATGGTTTCAAATGTTGCAAGAGGGAATTATGAAAGACATGGTCAAGCAATAAGAGATAAGGCTTACAGAGTCTCAGAAAATCAGACCAAACCCCACGTAAGTGGCTCTTCACAGTATATGGCACTTCTTCTGCTTGTCCTATTTACTAGTTCCAGGAAAAAAGAGGTGTATTCCAGTTTTTGTTTTGGTTGGTAAAGTTTAGGGACATAAATAATTTCAGAATGTAAACTACATGCAAAAGAAATCTCTTTCTAGCTAAGAGGACAAAATATTGCTTCCTCATGTACAGACTACATGCCTATAGGAAAGGGAACCGAGCTTAGAAACAAGCAAAGCATGAAACAATACAGACTAGAAACTGCTCACCTATATGTTAAATTTTCCTTCAGGATGAAGCCTTAAAACATAGTGAATAAATAGTCCACAATTTAAGCCTTTATTAGATGTACAGGCTGAAGTAATTGTCACTGCAGTCAGTTATCCTTTGTGGTCAAGTACACCACACTTATACATATTACCTATTTTACCTTTTCCTTACAACGCACACAACACAAATTCCAGGAAAGAATATGGAAGCAATCAGCTGTTACTTACCTGGTCAGCCTACTTAAGGAATACAATTCTATAGATCAGCACGTTACATTGAGCTATACAATTACTCTATAATCTCATTGAAGTCCTTTTTTGCTCCTCCCCACCCCTCCCCATTTATGCCTGTCAGAATAAAGCACCGCTATTCCTAGTTAACCTTGATGGCTGTACAGCTGCCGCAAGAAGTTATCAAAGTTTAAATAGAATAGAAAGACCATAACTGACCAACTTTGAAATAACTACAACAGGGAAAAAAATATACTTGAATGAAATGAAGATATAAGAATACGTACATGTATTCCTATATAGAATATATACATTTAAATATATGTATATCTTTAAACTGTTTTAACAAGGATTGTTTGATAGATTCAGAGGATCTATAGTATAATTTAATCCTATTTCAGCCTAGAATTCAGTTTCAAAGGCAATTATTAAAATTTTCTCTTTTGTGTTTTCTTGTTCAGTGCTGGTTTTCAAGTGATTTTATTTCCTTTTACTAAAGACAAGCATTGACTGTACCTTATTATTAGCGAGATAGTTACCATACATATTTTTAATTCATTTAACTGACATGACCCAAGTTGTATCACTGTTCATTTTACCAAAAGCTTGTGCATTTACTTACAATAGGCAGTAATTTTCAAGCTCCTACAGTCAATTAAAATAAATAGAAAAGGATTTATAAATAAATAAATAAAAGACCCAGGTCTTTCTGACAGTGTAAGCTGCTGCTTGAGGAGTATTTCCAGTGGATTGCAAGAACACAGTCAAAAGTTTAAAAGAACCTGTACTAACTCTCCCAAGTTTAGAAAAATCATGACCTGAGGAAAAACAGCATGTAGTTGTACATTTTTGAGCATAGCACAATAAGGCAAAATCTCTAAAGCTTATAGGCTCCTGTGTGCTTAAACTGACATTACTTCAAGGATGACCTTTCCAAAGAAATAAAATCCATTAATGCTAGGAACATGATAACTATTAAAGAGCAACACTTAGCAGCCAAAGTGGGGAAGGCAGGGGGCATGGAAATCAGTCTGCTAAATTAATTAGAACATAAATACCATGAAAGCAAGACCTTGGTCTGTAGCCCTGTCTTTTAATAATTGCTTGCCATTTAAAAACTGAATGAAATCTTTCATGTAAAAGATACAGCTATTGACCCATATGTATTGTGAAGTTAAAGAAAGTCAAGACATGTTAAGGATGAGATCTCATGAGCACTGAGAATGCCTGAATAACACCTTACTGGATACCTACTGTTCATTTACTTCTTTCATCCATCAAGGAATGATGATGCTGGGAAATACACTACAAGATGGTTGTTAAATATTTGTGATTGGTTGTAGAAACAACCATAACAAAGTTATCTGTACCCATGAGAACATGATTTATTTTTCTTACATGAAGGGACAGTTCAGTCAGTCCTGAGACATAAGGACATAAATATGGTTGTACCCTGCAAACTCCATTGAGAAATTTCTACAATATACTAACATTTGCTTTTGAAATCCCTATTTTAAATCAAGTTAGATTTCTGTGGTGGTTAGAAAACAATATGCTATGTAGCTTCCCTAGCATTGTAGGCAGCACTTTCAGTACATTTATTAGTTCTATAATTAATCTGTATTTACCAAGTCTATAATCCGTTCCACATGAGGTTCGACAAGCAACAGACAGAAGTAACAAACATAAAATGCATGAAGGGTTGTGAGTAATCTAAATCTGTCTTACAACTTGCTTTTGCAACCTATATCTAAATATTAATATCATCACTAGAGTGGTTGAGAGAGGTTTAAAATTTCTGGACAGAAATCATACAAGGACATGATTTTACATCTGTCTAGACTGAGGAGGTAATAAGGCCTAATAGAATTCAAATTTGGGGGAATCTGAAAATGCCTTTTTTTTTTTTTCTTAATCAGAGACACAGGCTAAAGAAGAATTTTAGTGCCTATGCAATTTTATTTGTAGGGTTCCATTTTATTTTGTCTGAACTACATATAATAATGACGGTACTAAGAATTCCTACACCAGGATATAAGCATCTGATTGTGGAATATCCTACCATTACCATTCGCTACAGGGGTTAATTTAATATTTTGGAAGTTTACATAATCAGATTTTTTTGGTTCATTTTGACAAAGTAAAGCTCTTTGAGCCGTATAGAAAGAATAAGAAATCTAAAAGATTTTATTGGTTTGTTTTTTAAATAAGCGATTCAGCCTGCAAGTGATTGAGGTTCTGTGCTTACACAGTATAAAGCAATTCAAAATTATTTAACCTCTTCAATTTTTTTATAAGTACTTTCATTTGAAAATGATTGGGGTTCTGATCATGCTCAGCATTGAACAATTTTCATTTATTTAAATGCTTCATGTTTGGGACTGAATCCCAGGAGGCTATAGTGCATTATAATACACTTTGAAATTATACAAGAATTTTACTTTTTACATAATCTTTCATCTCCTAAATAAGAACCAGATTGCAAGGGTGAAAGCTCTTAAGCATTTCTTTATGAATGTAGAGAAAATTCAGGTGTGACGCCTGAAAATAGCACCAGAGATGTACAGAGAACTGAGAAATACATTTGACACGTTACATTATTAATGACCCTCCACTTTATTCTTCCCTAGTATCCTTCATTAATACTTTACCCATATGCTTGCATTTATTACCAAACAAAACTCCAACTGTACAAAAACTGTAACTGTTTTTGCACTTTCCACTGAGATATTCAACAATTGTGAATGCAATTGAACCTCTATTTTAAAATGTGACAACCGGGAACGAAAAAAACCTAGTGACTAATTTCTTCAAATGTCTAGTCTTTATATTTCATCTCCTGCTTCTTAGCACAAATGACGTAGAAGTAATAGGATAATTTCTCATCAAGATAAACAACCCAGTGTTCTTCTGCACATTCATTTGAAAAGATAGTAGCTAGTCCTTAAAGATATCAGAACCCCTCACTAATCATAGGCTTTTAATTCTGCCTATGCAATTTCAATTAGTAAGTAAACACCGACATACTCAATTGCACTGCATCGAGCTCCCCTTTATCCAGTTAATCATGTTCACTGCAGCTGTTCCCTATGCTGAGGTTTCAGAGATCCTAGCTAGTGTAAATCCTCAGTATTGTGCCTTTTGATTGAGAAACAAAAATACTAACATATCTTATAAATAAAAAACATGTGTGCTGGGTTGATGATGAACTGTCTTTTTCTCTCTCCCAATAGTCTGCTGCTATGCTCCATGTACAGAATTAAGTTGCAAAGCATCGCTAAACTAATCTGAAATATTTTGCTTAAGTAAAGCCTCATATTATAGCAATTAAAGAAGCTGTGAGAAACCGTAATTAGACTAAGTGTCCAACAAATATTAATCAGTAAAGTAATATTCTATTATTAAGCAGCAGTTACTCACAGTAGGAGTTTCTCTTGCAAGAAACAAGATTAGGAACTGAGCCAAAAGCAAACCAGGAGGCACACCAAATTAGGTCATTAGGTGCCTCATTTTAATTTTTTAGTGGTTTTACCTATATTTTACTTATTTTTTGTTGCATTTTAACAGAGAATATGTAAGCAAGTTCCAGGCTGCAATCCTAGATCTGTTGGTCAGTCCCAATGTTTGCAGTCCCTGAGAAAAGTATTTCCTTTCCACAATTCTAATCCAAGAGACAGACTCAGACCACACACCATGGGCAAGCCACTTAACCTCCCTATGTTCCTCCATCTGTAAATGAAAATAATACAATTAACACACATAGCAGGGAGGCTCTGTGATTTACTCAAGTGTTTAAGAGATCTGAAATCTTGAGCAAGAAGTACACTACAAATGATGACAAATACTGGCTGTTTGAGGCACCACCAGTAACCATTCTGAGCACACAAGGAACAGGATCATGTCAAATACGTCAAAACCTGATTTAGTTTTTGTTGGTGTTTCTTTTTAGTTATACCCTCTATCTGCACATCAGTTCAAAAATAACAATACTAATTGCATAACAAGTCTCCTTTGCAAAGATCAATTTAGATTTTTTCTCCTTTAAGTGTATTTCTCTACAGTGGGAAAATGCTGAGAGACAACAGACTGGAATCTGCCAGGAAGAAGTGTCAGTGATTTGATGTAAGATCCTACTATTTTTCAGTAAAAAAATATTTCTAAGTTACCCTAGTTAATACAGATACGCAACATTACCATGTAAGACCACAGATTTACTTGGTGGCAGTATCTGTAATGCAATGACTTATAAGAAAACAAGTATCAACCAACTATCTATTCTTTCTGCTTCCAAGTTATTTTACGTAGATTCTGATAAGCAGTAAACTTTGCCAGTAGAATTTGTCCTATCCAGAAGAACTACTTTTTTATACAGCACAGTAAGTCACAGGTTGTTACCTGAGTTGTTATGAAATATATATAGCTTAGATGAATTCTTATTTTTAAAAAATTGTTATCTATATAATACACTAGGAGGTTGTGTACATATTGCCCTTATATGTATTCATTACCCCTAAAGATTCATCCCTGTCTTCATAGGATGGAAGAAATATCTACAAAACACAGGATTTAAAAAGTTGAAACCAATTCTGTTTTCTAGTCAGGCTAAACAGCTGTATTTATATAGAGATATTCAAGACAAATATCTAAGCATTACAATCTTTTCAGCACCATTGAAATTATAACAAAGCCCAACTTCTAGTTCTGCAATTTCAAGCACTGAAAGAAGGTTATTTATTACTGAAGAAATAACAAGAAAACTGAGCATACTATCCACAGCTGCCAGAATTGCCTTTTATACATGATGAGATGCAATTCATCGATTAGAAGAGTCATTCCAGTAAGTTCATGTATACTACATTGTTACCTTTTCCCTTTTGCACTAATTACTGCCTTGAAAACAATAAAGGCTTCATTAGTAACTAACATTAAATCAACGTTAATATACGAAATTGAAGACTAAAACTCTTGCGACAGGTTTATGCTCGATATGATACTCACTTGCAAGCCCACACTGGACAATTTTTAAATTCTAATTTAGAGTAGTGATCTACACTGTAAGAGACATGAAATTTTGAAAAACAAATCCATAATGCAAATGAGAAAAAAGCTATGTTAGCTTCTGCCAACAACAACATTACAATCCCTTATTGTATCCACTGGCCACAAATAAATGCCAAGTAGCAACAGGAACAAACACTGTATGGAGCAGATGGAGAATGAGAAAGTGCTTGATCAGATGTCAGGGAAACTATCCATTTTACTACTTTTATTATAAAAAATCCCACTAAAATCCAGGAAAAAAACCAATAGGTACAGTAGATTCAGCACAGGATATCTACTAGTAGAAAAATTCCTACAAAGCAAGTAGTGCTACAATTTATTATTTATTTATTATTATTTATTAATATTTATTTATTATTATTATTTATTAGTGAGATAAGAAAACACTTGCTGGGTTTAGGTTTGGGCTTTTTTTTTTATCAACTGGCAAAGAACTAAGGGAATAACTCAGTAAAAATCAATAAGCTCAAAGGGGAAGCATATCACAATGGAGACAACCTGAGGGGGAAATGGGGGGGGGTAAACACAGACAGCATAGACAGGACAACACAAAAAATGTCATGCTTGCTCTGAAAGCTCACAGTAGAGCTTTAGTAGTGTTTTGTGTGTGATGGTTTTATATTCAGCTCCCCCACAGTACTCATAGGCAACGTTGTAGACTACATGCTTCTGTATCCAATATAAACACATCAGTGTTTCTTGGCACGTGATTTGTTTCACTAATATAGTTTATGTTGTTTCCATGCTCACCAGAAATTGTCAAAAGAGGGCAAAGGAAGAAGAAATAATTGTGCTTTTCTCATAGCTTGCTCTAGTCAGCTCAGACAATAGAGAATTCTTCCAACCTGCAAGGGAAAAACCTACCCCCTCTTGGAAGTCTCATCTGTGCCAGACCAAGAATCCCATCCCATTTATTTTTATTTAAACTCCATGCCTTTTCACTTGGCAAATTGCTTCTTGTCATTAGCTAATTTCTATGTCCTAAGATTTGGTTTCTCTTTTTTTTTTTTTTTAATTGCATTGTTTTCTGCTCCCTTATCCTACATCCCAGGGGCTGCCAGGATTATTGGGCATTTGAAAGGGGTACATGTGCATGAATTCCCCTCACAGCTATGACAAAGACAAGAACATCCATTTCACTTTAAGCACTGTTCAGTTGCCAGCTATAGAAACACAGGTGGTCTGTGCACTTACAGTTAAGCAGCAGTATAACCATATTTAAGTTCCCAGTGAAATTGCAAAAAAGCTGACTACAAGACTACTATAGTTCATAATTTATAACCTTTACCTCCACAACAGTATTAACCCAATCTAAATCTTAGTGCAGTAACATTAAGATTTGAAGAGCTAGAAATGATTAGCCTAGTTAACTTATTAGTAGGCATCCATTATCTAAGGTGAAGGATAAATGAAGCAAGAAATCGGAATGCTAAAAGGTCTGTTTTCAGTTAAGATATCAAAGGAAAATTTTGTCAGAGAGGAAACTTCTACTGAATAATTGACATCCACCCTTCTGTCTGTGAAAAGCCTTGGGAACAAACAATGAAGTAAGTATCTTTAAGGTGGGTCACTATTAAAGCACTACAACGAGAGGGCAGGAGACCATCTGACACCAGGAAAGAGTAAATTAGTACCAGAAATTGTATTAAACTGGTTTTACTGCCAGATCCAAGCCAAGATATGAATAAGACTTCACAAAGTGGAAACTAAATAAAACTATCCAAATCTTTTAATATTAATGATGTTTGTTGTCATCTATTATGCATAATGTAAATAAAATATTCTATGAAAATAATGGAAATGCAGAAATTTTTTTCACCTCTCACCTGAGCAATATTACTGTTTACACTGGAACAGCTGAAAAAAATAATAAAACCTTTTCTTTTTTAAATTTAAAATTGTATAATTTTGGTTTATCATTTTTTAAATAAACTAGGCAGTTAAAACACTCCCAAGTCAGAGCGTTTCAGTTTTCGTTCCAGAGCCAAACTGGATGATTTCATTCATTTTAGCTCAGCATTATACTTCAATTGCTGTTGTATGGTCTGGAAGCCAGTAATTCTGCCTATGTCGCCCTGTCTGATAGGGTCTCCATCTGAATGACAACTCTGGACATGGTTTTGCCATTCAGACACAAAGAAAAATTGGATCTACAAATAAGACACCTAAACTGTAGCCTTAGTTGTCACACACCTAACCAAGGAAACAAAAATCATTATTAAACTGGCAGAAAATAAAAAGTTCTTGCTTCCTCATCTTTCAAAACTGAAATGCTTTAACTAGAGATGACACAATCTAAAACATTGCCATTACCTATTCCCAAATTGAGGATGAAAAAAGGTAAAATTCTTTAGAAAATATCAGAAAGAACTTACAGATAAAGTGTTTTAAGTTGCCTGTATGTCTCAACTTCACTGGCTCATTAACCACTAGTTCCTAGTTAACTTTGTCATTGTTTAAAATCACTTTAGTTCATCGATTCATCATTATAGTGGCAATTAACACCTGTATTAGTTCAGCGTAGCGTTCTGTAGACATACCAAGCCAGCCCAAGCAACAATAAGAGACATCAGCAAGGCATCCCAACACAAGCTGAACAATTCTGTTAGGAAGGAGGATGAAACTTTAGCTCACAAGGAAAATTGCACAACTAACAGATTTGCATCTAATGAACAAACTACACCATTCTGAGTAAGGCAGTCAAGCACTGCCTAGCTGTGGAGACAAATTTCCAACCCCCACCCAAGGTTGTGAGAGTAGTAATACGTTTTCTTGCAGCATTATTTAAAACAAAGGAATAAACGTTAGGAGGTGAAATAACCATTAAAGAGTAAAGACTGGCATTTCCCAAACAGGACCACATTTCTAATTGCTCAAGTCTCAGCCAAGCTGCCTACATGCAACTTGAGGATCAGAATTGTCACTTGTGCTGAGTTTCAGCGTTCTAAATCACACGATAGTTTTGCAATGGCCGATAATGAAAGCTACCCTCTTAAAACTTGTTGATTTGAACTTTATATCTACAGATGAAGAGTGAGTAAAGCTACAATAGCTTCTTCAATTTACCTGACCTAGTTTCTAAATAGATATATTAAGCTACACTTTCATTATGCTTAAGTGAAAGCTCACCAAAGCGGGTTCTGGCAAGTAGGAATAACACATGAACTCTAAGGGTATTGGAGGATGCCTTCCTTTTCCATTATCCTCCTTAGTTTATATTCCCCACTATATTTAGGGTCCCCCATGGTGCCATAAAGAATGGCGAATCTATCTTGAGCATAAATTAATGTGAAGCTATTGCAGCAGTTTCTTGCTTCCCCTCTGAATTGTTTCTACAACACACCTGTTTTAAAGATGCAGTAATTATTTTCTGGGGAAAAAAACAAACAAAAAAAAAAAGCAAAAAAGGAAAGAAGCAGCTTAATAGCAATGAATTGAACTTGCCCTTTGTCCCCTTTCATTGTATCTACCTACAGCAGACGGCACCAAAATGCAACTCAATTAAACAGAGCCCTCTTGTCATAACATAAACAGGCACTCTCCTCACAGCAGAAGCAGGAAAGTTTTGCCATGACACTCCTTGTTTCATTTGACAAGATCATTCAAAAACAAGTATTTCAGTGAGGAGGTCAGTCATCTTAATCCTGCTCTCTACATGAGAGCAGCTAATGCGATTTCAGCTATCTGAATAGAAGGGCTCTGCCTCCAGGTGTTCTATTGTGTCTTGCACACAACTGCTATAGGACACGAAAAGACAGGTATTATGACTATTTTTTCCATCATTAGCTTCATCTTAGCACAGGGTTTACAGCTCCTTGATTCCTGTAATTCTGATAGGCATAGTAAAAACCACTGTAATGCTATCATTCTGTATGTCAGTGATAATAGCAACGGAAAGGAGGGCAATTGTAATGAACAAGGTGGTAAACTTTAGTTCCTCCTGAGGTATTAAAAGATGAAAAAAGGTTGATTCAATCAATGAATGAAGTTTTCAAGGAAGTTGCAGACTGTTGATACTTCCAGGGCACAAACCTCAAATCACAGCGTTACAGTTTAACTGTACTTACACTGACTGAAGACACAGCGGAAACACTTCTGCAGTGGGACACCAGGGCACTAAGAAAGACAAGGACCTAGAGTAGCTAAGCCAGTATGAATATTATAGCCAACCAAAGAAAAGCCCTGGAAAGAGGCTCTACTAAATTTTGGCAGCAGCCTAACTTATACAGACATATCTGCTGCCTGATAGGATGCAGTAAGGTTAAGTGAAAGAAAATACACACAAAACCTCTACTAACAGCAAGGCATTACCTCTTCCTAGTGCATGTATTAATATTTGCTAACCAATAAGCTGGGTTTATTTCATTAATAATGTATTAGCATTTATAATCAACGCAATGTGTTTTCTTCATCCAGCCTCTACAAGTATTAAAGAAACAAGCATTAAAGAAACAAGCCTCGCCATGAAACTATGCAAGTTTTTCTCTCATTGGAAAATGGCAAATAGATGCAAATAAACCCATACGGAAAGAATAGTGAAAGAATAACAGTGTTTACATGCAGAAATGCTTTTACCAGATGGAGATTTAGATTTGTCTTTTCTTCTTAAAATAAATTTCCTTCGTGCCATGCTGTTTCTTGTCCAATAGCAACAGGCTTAGTTCCCACTACCTTTGATTTGCAATGTATAAGCAGGTTGTATCTAGATATTAGGGTGGGTCTTTTAACATGAGCTTCTGTTAGGAAATAAAGAGCTTTCTTTCGTTTAAAAAAAAAAAAAGTAATGTAACCACTAAGCTGCTCCACAGGACTGCTGAGCACTTGCAGTTGTCTCTAAAGTCAATGCAGGCTGTTGGTGCTCAGCTTTTTTCCATGTCTAGGACTCACATAAGTTCAGACATTGGCTGAGAATAAGCACTGCTGTAGAAGAAGTCTGCCACCCATGCCAAGCACATTGTGCTTTGCCCAGAGCAATTGTAAGTAAAACACTTGCTATATGGGTAATGCAGTCACCAAGTGTGACAATCCAGAACTTCATTCTGCATACAATTACTCAGATATGAGCAGTCACTATGTTACAACTGCACAAGTGTGTTTTCAAGTTGCCAGAGTCTTACAGAAAACAATCTATTCTACTCATTTTCTCCTTCAGAATAAAGGATGTGTTATAAGAATCAAAACTTGATCCAACTGGAGAAGGAGTCAATGATATTTAAGAAGTGGCAACACCACAGCTTATCTAATTCAACATCAGCAATCTATTTCCTAACTGCAGAGATGCATTCATACACCACAAATGGCTCACACTCAGCGAGATGGAAAGAAATGGTAGTGTCTCAACTTACATACAAAATGATTATTATTCTCTAGGCCACTGGAAGAAAAAAAAGCCCATCGTATTTTGAAGTACTGTAAGTGATTTCCTTTTCTCTGAAGGAAAAAAAGCAATTGCAACAGATTTGCTTGTTATCAGAGCACGATGATGCATCCCTTTCTTCTGTACTAGTTCGTATAATAGATATACATAGTAGCTCAGATATGCTACTTCTCCTATTTTCTTTGACTAGTGTTTTGGAAAAAAAAGAGACTATAACACAAAGGAAAATGGGTAAAAATGCAAAACTGTGCAGTGATGCTAAACAGTAATAGAGATGTTCTTCCAGAAACTTGGTTGCAGACTGCACCCTCCTTTGTTAAACATACTAATGTGAGCAAATTAACCACCTGGTCTATATTTAAATTCCTTTTCAAGTATAGATTCTCTTGCAATTCCTTCCCCTGTTAATATGGCATTGATAAGAAAAATCTGTACAACCTTCAACTATAAGTTGCTTTTATATGGTAACGTGCTGCTCCATCTCTATGAAGTACATGTTTTTTTAGCTGCAGAAGGATAGGAAGACTTCCTCGCAATTATGGCAATGTACTCTTAGAAATGTGGGTCAAGTCTCCAGCATTTGGCACCAAAAGTTTTTCAGAGTGGCTGGCAGACTTCTGTCTGACATCGATGAGGTTTGGCTCAGGTCCTTCACAACTTCGAGGAAGTGTGGATAACAGCTGCCTTCTCTGCCTGCTTGATCCACATCTCCTTTATTTACCCGGTAATGTGAGAGGACAGATTATCAGTTACTTCTCTTGGCAGCACATAGCCTTATGCTTCTCAATCTCATTCAAGCAAGACATAAGAAATTCTTAAGGCCATGTCTAAATTTTCTCCCTTTTCTACAGCGCAGAGTGCACAACTCCTGCTATAAATCATTCCCTGAAATGGTAACTGACAGAGTAAAAACTCTTTGAATAGTAACATATTTACACCAGATATGAACATAGGTCACCAGAAAGACGTTCAGACTAAAACAGATGGAGAATCAATGAGGCAGAGAGCTATAGAAAGCACTTCTGGATAGCAGAAGCAGCAAAGGTTGCTGTGACTTGACTCTAGAAAGTGAGAGACACACTGAGGGAATATGGGGAGAAAGCTGCTAAGGTCCCCATAGTCTTTTTTCTACACCACCACCAGGTGTTTTTGAACTGATGATCTTAAGAACTGTTCCACAACTTCAGTAAATCAGTGGGAATCTGCGCAGAAACTACAATGAGTCTTGGATCAGACAAACAACAAAATTTTCCCTCATAATATAAAAAGATGACATTTATAAGATCATGAAGTGAGAGTAATAAGTGTTCTAAAGTCTGTCATAATGTTTGCCAGGGGACAGCAGTACATACACAACGTTGGCTATCTGATTTTTACACCAATGCACAAAGTGAAGGGATTCATAATACCTTCCATGTGGAGAAGAAAAAAAGAATAAATTGAGAGAAAATAATGTAGGATCTGACAATAGAAAAATAATATAAACAGGTAAAAGCAGATGGCCTTAAAATGAGACATAGGTTAAACCCTGGGAAGACTGTTAAATAGGGTCATTAATTTTTTATATTCATATGAACATTCATTTCCCATAGAAAATACTTTTTCCTATCTCATGTTTCATCCCAGCAAAAAACAAATAAAACTATTACTGTCTTTTTTTTCTGAGACTTTGAAAACTTCATTGAATAAGTGACATTGGTTTGTGCCCTTCCTTTTCCTCTTTGATGTTTTAGTTACCTACTCCCTAAATCAACAGTAGGTATTTCAAAATGCCTACACCATCTTGGAACAGGTTTTAATATTGTTGGTACAATTTTACAGGAGAAAGGACAGGTGCAAAATATGAGGAGTAGATGACCTACTGATCTTTTTACATCTAGAATATATTTGCACACTGGTGATGCGTAGGCACACTCATTTTCCAGGACATGGAATTATCCAGTCCTTGAAATTATCTTCTTTTTCAGAGCACTTATGCTAAAACAACACTGGCTGTATCTGACTTTATCCAAGTTCTGGTAACATTAATGGAAATCTCTCCTTGGATCAGATCATTTGTTCCCAGGGCACGGATAAGAACCCTGGGTATTCTTTCTATTGCCAGCACACTCACATCCACCCATTTCCTTCTTAAGAGTTTTTTAAGCTGTCTTCTGTCCCAGACTTCCCAGTTTCTTTTCATAACCTTAAAAACAGGATTTGAGTGAAAACCTCTGCTTTATTTTTCTCTGTGTTAGCAGCATGCGAGTAATCTACATGAAAAAATCACCACAGCATTTAGGGAATAAAGCAATTATGCAGTGATGTGTGTTATTATATTCAGTATTTTTAGACAACAAAAAGAAAACAAACAACCCCAACCTAACAAACAAAAAAACAGCACTTAATGGGGTTTTGACTTTTAAGTGACAATGCTCATTAAGGGTCCCCCAAGTCTTGGAAGGCAGACGCAGGGACTGTGAGAATGGAAACCTTGAGCCCACTGTAGGAGAGGAATTGGTTCGAGACCATCTTAAAAATCTGAATGTGCACAAGTCCATGGGACCTGATGAAATCCAACCACGGGTCCAGAAGGAGCTGGCAAATGAAGTTGCTAAGCCGCTGGCCATCAGATTTGAAAAAATCATGGCAGTCAGGTGAAGTTCCCAACGACTGGAAAAAGGGAAATACAACCCCCATTTTCAAGAAGGGGAAAATGGATGACCCAGGGAATTACAGACCAGTCAGTCTCACCTCTCTGCCTGGCAAAATCTTGGAGCAGATTATCATGGAAGGCATGCTAAGGCACATGAAAAACAACAAGGTGCTTGGTGACAGCCAGCATGGCTTCACCAAGGGGAAATCCTGCCTGACCAATTTGGTGGCCTTCTATGATGGGGCTACAGAACTGATGGACAGCGGTAAAGCAGTTGATGTCATCTACCTGGATTTGTGTAAAGCGTTCGACACTGTCCCACACAACATCCTTGTCTCTAAATTGGAGAGACATCAATTTGATGGATGGACCACTCGGTGGATAAAGAGCTGGCTGGATGGCCACACACAAAGAGTTGTGGTCAATGGCTCAATGTCCGGCTGGAGACCAGTAACGAGTGGTGTCCCTCAGGGATCGGTGTTGGGACCGGTCTTGTTTAACATCTTCGTCGCTGACATGGACAGTGGGATTGAGTGCGCCCTCAGCAAGTTGCCGATGACACCAAGCTGTGTGGTTCGGTTGATACGCTGGAGGGAAGGAATGCCATCCAGAGGGACCTTGACATGCTTGTGAGGTGGGCTGATGCCAACCTCATGAAGTTTAACCATGCCAAGTGCAAGGTCCTACACCTGGGTTGGAGCAATCCCAGGCACAGCTACAGGTTGGGCAGAGAAGAGATTCAGAGCAGCCCTGCAGAGAAGGACTTGGGGGTGTTGGTCGATGAGAAAATGAACATGAGCCGGCTTCAGTGTGCACTTGCAGCCCAGAAAGCCAACCATATCCTGGGCTGCATCAAAAGGATTGTGACCAGCAGGTCGAAGGAGGTGATTCTGCCCCTTTATTCTGCTCTTGTGAGACCTCACTTGGAGTATTGTGTACAGTTCTGGTGTCCGCAACATAAAAAGGACATGGATCTGTTGGAACAAGTCCAGAGAAGGGCCATGAGAATGATCAAGGGACTGGAGCACCTCTGGTATGAACATAGGCTGAGAAAGTTGGGGCTGCTCAGCCTGGAGAAGAGAAGGCTGCGTGGAGACCTCATAGCAGCCTTCCAGTATCTGAAGGGGGCATATAGGGATGCTGGGGATTGACTCTTCATTAGGGGCTGTAGTGGTAGGACAAGGGCTAATGGGTTAAAACTTAAACAGGGGAAGTTTAGATTGGATATAAGGAGGAAATTCTTTCCTGTTAGGGTAGTGAGGCACTGAAATAGGTTGTCCAGGGAGGTTGTGAATGCTTCATCCCTGGTAGTTTTCAAGGCTAGGTTGGACAAGACCTTGGGTGATATGGTTTAGAGCGAGGTGTCCCTGCCCATGGCAGGAGGGTTGGAACTTGATAATCTTAAGGTCCTTTCCAACCCTAACTATTCTGTGATTCTATGATTCTAAGTGCAAGGACAGGCTGTCAGAAGTAGAGAATAATCATTTGCAAGAACAGTCTTTGAAGCAAGGTCCTGTACTCAACTGAATAATGAAACCCCAGCAGCACCTCAGGCAGTATTTTTAACTGCTATAAAGAACAAAGTTACAGGAATTTTTCATTTAGAGGGCTTAAAACAGAAAAAGCCAGCAGATGTCTTCTTGACCTAGTCTCTAAACATTTTTTTCTCACCCATCCCACCTTTCTTCTAATTCCTTTCGATGTTCCTTATTATGAAAATGCTCTGTATCAATGTAATTTGGTGATAACTTCCTTCATTTCCTCACTCCCTGAAATATACTCCCAGAGTAGACACAGGAATCACATCAGGAAGATATCCAGTTGTCCAAAGCTTTTTTTTTTGTTTTTTTCACTTACCTACCCATGTAGGTACCTACTACGCACCATGTAGGTACCACTTACCTACCCACATATATGGAGTGAGCATTGAAAAGCAATCAAATTGATCTATTCCTTTTGATGCTACTAGTCTTGTTACCCAGATACATTATTCAGGTTTATTCACTAATCCATTATGCTCCCTTTGCCACCCTGCTATACAACAGGAGATCTTTCTTTTCTTAGCTCACTTTCAGAAGCCAATTTCAATATAAAATCTACCTACATGCAAACAAAAGCAATTCTTCATAAGAAAGGGTTGACTTTGCCAGCAGAGATCTTAGTGCCCCATACTGGGCACTGAAGTGATACCATTGCACTACCTGTGTCTTCAGAAAGACATATGGATGAAAAATTTTATCCAACAGGTAACTTTACTCCTGAGGCAGCTTCCCCACCTTTCAAAAAAGAATTCCATCCAGCAGGGCTTCTTCTGTACTTTGGATTCATGATCACAATAAGGAGTCATAATAGTTAGGTAGGAATTGGGTATCACTAAAGCAGAGCTCCTTGAAGGGCTGTGATAATGAAAAAGATATTGCAAAAGAAGTTACAATTGGAAGTCCTGGTGTTTTTGCAAACTCTGTGGCGAATCACTGGAGTACTACAGCCAAAACCCCAAGTTTCAGATTGCATTTTAAATTTCCCTTCCCCAAAATTACTACCTAGAGGGCTCTCCAATAGACTGGAATCCTACATGACCTAGGATGACTTGTGGCTTCCAAGACTACTTTGGATCCCTTTTAGTATTATAGCCATACTAACACTGGGAATATTTCCAAAGAAGCAATTATAAATCTTCTTCAGTTCTTAAGGTGACATGGACTTTTAAAGTCAAAAAGAAACACAATGATTACCCAGGTCCAAACTACTACATAACAATGCCAAATATTTTCCCTCAGTAATTCCTCTTTCTAGTTCAATGACCTTATCTGCCTGATAAGGATGAGAAGATGTTTTTTCATTGAAATAGTCTACTTAAGGACTTAACACCTTCTTCCCAATCACTGGAAGGTGAGAATTACCTACCTCAGCCCAGAGGGGCATCTCATGGTATATGGCTTCAAAGCCCACAGTAATTCAAACTAGTCCATATGAAAATTTTATCACATAGCATATTTTCACAATAAAGCTATAATACATTAAGTTGCTGATATCTTTATACCAACAGAGGAAGCAACAAGCAGAGCCTATAGTGGATAATATTTATTATTATTATTTCTTTTTACACAGCATGTATGAACACATGCATACCAAAAAGTAACTTTTACCCAGAAAATAGAGATCAATGTTCTGGTAGAAGAATATGCTTGGAAGAAAGCTAGTAATACACAAATGGGATAATCTTTGCCAAAATACAGAGCTGACCAGTTAGTTTTCAAATTGTAGCTTTTTATTACAAAAGGCAGTTTTGCAAAGAATAAAATGTTTCAAGGAGATGTATTTCTGTTCAAACCTGATTTCAGTGGTGCCAAAAGAAACTAATGATGTTTTGACCTGCATAATATTAAATTATATAATGCCAAAGTATTTAATATTTAAAATCAAAATACAGTGTTTCAGTAATGAGAAAAATACAGCATTTAGATCTTTCCAGAGGATTTGTTTGTTTCATTACTTAAGTTCCATAGTAATTTTTACTAGGAAAAATTCAGAACACCATTTTCCTGAAGTGTTTTCCTTTCCCTCAGAAAAGCAGTCCCACTTTCCAGCCACTGCTAATCCAATCCACTTAATTGAAAATTTGTTTCACTCAGTCTCAGAAATTCCAACCCAGATGCTCTAAACTCAACTATCTCCTAGGGATGTCATCTCTAATTGTAACCCTCATAAGAAACACACATACCTCTGTTAATTCAAAAGGCAGAGGAAGGTTCCTTAACTTGTAGCATCCTGGCCAGCAAAATAAACTGAAGTTATAATCCTCACAGATACTCTAAATATACACACCTGCTTCACTACACAGCTCTCAGGCATATCTAGTTCCAATTTTCAAAAGCAGTTCCCCATTCCTCCAAAGACACTGAAACGTTTATAGTCAACTGTAGATGAGGTAGGCCAATAACAGTCCCATCATTTAAACCCACTTATACAGCCATAGCTTATTCCCAAAAATTAACTAGGGTTTTCAACACTGACTATATTGGTTGCTACTCAATGTGGTTACATGGGTTAAAAAAAAGCTAGATGCAGATCAGCCTGCTTTTAATCAGCAATGCAGGGCATGCACAGTTATAATCCAATCCTACAGGGCTGTATCTGCCCCAGGAGAGAGATGTTCTGCTGATATAGCTAAACTGGCACATCTTTTGTTGTATCTGCAACACATTAAATGAAAGTGGAATCAGGCCAAGAATGAATGGTTCTGAAAAAGATCACTTATCACTCCGAAGGTGGAAACCCAAACAATAGCACTTGGAAAGTTAATACAAGGTGACAATAGCAAGTGGCAGCACACGTATAATCAAATGAAAAGAAGCATAGTGCACGTGCAATTGCACACATCTTACAATAGCAGAAGTTCTCCATCCCGCCTGCCACTGCAGCTGTGGAATCTGTAGGCTCACCTTCTTCCCTCAAAAGCTCCCCTGAACTCTTAGCAGAAACACTCACATTCATCATTTTTGCTGTCCTGTGTATCTTCCTTGACACCATTTCTCTAACATGATACAAATGATGACACCTGGGGGCCACATCCGAAAAATCAGCATGGTTTCCCTCAACCTTTAATTGTCATGCAGCATATAATGCACCTTATTCTGATATTCCAGGCAGGATACAAAACATTAGCTATGAAATCTGTAGGCTTCTGCCAATTCACAAATACTGGCTGCAAAACCTATGGGAAGGGGCAGACAGGGCTTGGAATATTAGGAGTAATTTAATGCAAATGATCTGTAGTGCTCCCCAGGCTCCATGATTAGGAACGTCAAAAAATTTAAGTGCTCCTTCTGGCTAATATTATAGAGGACTGATTACTACTCACTGCATATAAGGTTTTCTAAAATGACTGTATTTTGTCTAAGTGTTTTTCTCATTATTTTGCTCACTAAAGTGTATTTTGCATTGTGCTGAACAATTCCCTCCCCCCCCCCCCCCCCAATGTGAAAGCTAATTGTTAAGTTCTGATTTTAACCATGATTTTCTTTTACTTAACTTAACTTATTCTTACTCCCTGGTGTAGCAGATAATGGTGTATGGTTTTTTTTTAAAAGAGAGGTGAAAAAAAAAAAAGAAATACATTTGCTAATGCAGGTAGGCATAACTTCTGTTGAGGTCTAAATTGTTTCAGACACATACCATCTAATTTTCTGAGAGAAATGTTTAAAAGCCCATTTAGAGATTGCTTTTGAAGGTGAAATTACCCATGTATACAAGGTGAGTGGAAGTTATATTTATATATTTGCCCATAGTACCAAATGCTGAAAAGTAAGTTTGTCCTGGTCACTTTGATTCATTCAGCTGGATGCACCTTACAGTCACATTTATGTATACAGAAATTGTCCTGATTAATTACTGAAAATTTCTGGATTAATAGCTGTGCTCTCATGCACAGCTGAATAGTTCATTAGAGAATTTGACCTAACTGAAATATGTCTGAAGAAGAATAAAATATATTAGAGAACTGCAATGAGATAATCGTAGTTGGCAGTCACCTGTTGGAACAAATGAAGCACACATGACATTTGTTCCCTTTTGTCAGAGATTCAGTGTGAAATGCTGTGGATATTTCCAGTAAAGCACCATGTTTTCCAGTACTTAATCTTTCTGTGTGCTGAAGCTCAGCACTGAACTAATGTCAAGCACCAGTTGTCCACAAACTCACATTCTAGAATATCAGTCACCCATTGTTAGAATTCTGATCCACAGGAAGAGAGATGTTCAGACCTGTTTTAGGACTGTACCTCAGGTACAAAAAATACCTGATCATCTCCACTGACTATTAAAATAGCCAGGAGAACTAGATCAAGCACAGACATACACAAAGTCCTAAGTAAGATAAGAAGTCTGTGATGGAGCTCAACAAGAAGGGTCCTTCTTGAGAATCTGCTTGTCTTTCTACATGCACAAATACACTTAGTCTAATCCAACTGCTCCTGTAATTGATAAAAACACATCTTTTATTGGAGGGAAATACAATTCCTCAGTTCCTATTAGAGCCAGAAAGCTATCTTCAACTGCTTTTAAAAGATATGTATTTTTATCTGTCCTTATTTACTAAAACCACTCATACTGAAACTCAACTAATTTCTCAAATCTTTTATTTCTAACAGCAACATAGCCAAGATAAATTTACTGCTGGAAAGCTGATGGAATGAGTGTTCATTGACAACTAGTGCGTAAGTGTATGGGAGATGCAAGTCAACATTTTGTTTGAGAAAGAGGTAATTTATAGTAGCCTGCATTCTTCAGAAAGGATCCAAATTCTTTAGGCTGCAGACCAGATTAGTCTATAATCAAATGTTCTTTAATAAGATTAAAATGTCATTTTTTTCTTTTAAGTCAGTCCACATTTAATGGGAGGTTTGCTTATCAGCCAAAGTCTAGACCTGAATGTGAAATAAAGGATATATTATTTGCACAGAAAGACAGTAACTGTTACCGGAATTCAAACATGCGTGCAGAGCTGGTGTTCCACTGTCCTCTCAGCCATGAGCCGGTGGCCCTTCCCTACACCACCAGAGCTTAATAAAGGTAAGGAATTCCAAATGCCAATGAAAGAGGCAGGGGAAAGGTTTTCTGTTTTATTCCCTGCAGCACTTTGTTTCCTTCAGTGACAGAGAAGGGTCATTGTATACCAGTGTGGAATATGCAGTGGCTCACAAATTAGTCTTGGTGAGCTACATACATCTACTTTTGCAGAATCTCCTGAGATCACAAAGTCGCACAACGAGGTTGGGGTGACAAGGATGGGTGAACGCCACCAAACTTGAATGTGCAGAGATTGTGTTTCTCACAGATATTACCCAGCTGTCTAAGCTTAGGCTTGCCTAACTAGGGGTACTACAACAGTCACAGCAAGGATCATTATGCCTCAGGGGAAAACTAGGCTCAAGTAGTGCAAGTGCTAGTGTTTCTAACACACAGAAATGGAGTCTCTCAGTTGGAAAGTCTCTGCAGAAGTCATTGATTTTATGGCTTTGAAGGATCACTTAGTCTGATTTTACCTCCCTCTGCTATGCCAACAATAAGCTCGTTTGGATGCTCTTATGTTGTCATTCATCTGGTCAATAAAATGGGAAAAGATATTAAAGAGTAGCATGAAATTTTGACAAACACCTGGCAGTTAAAGATACTAAGCTGCAGTGAAGAAGATACAATAGAAAAAAAAAAAAAAAGATTAATTTATAACGCACGAAAATAAATAAAACCTAACGTTTTTCTCTGACACTAGCTCTGGAGCAGAGCAACACAAAAAAGTTTAAAAAAATAAAAAAAAAAAATCAACCCAATTGACCGAGAACGCCTACACTTCATTCTGTTGGATTTATAAACATGCATCGTTCTGACTCATGACAGGGAGTTCAGAAGCAAAGTCAGATCTTGACAGGAACTAATCATAAGAACATTGATTTCTGAACCAAACCAAGCAGTCAAAACACATGGCCTTTGCTCAGCTGCCAAAATGATACCATCCAAATTTGTGTCCAAATAGAACCTGTCATAATGTAATCATTAATCAGTCTGATTTAGAATAATGTTTGCAGCAACTGATTACTGCCACACATAACCATTTATCACTTAAAATGTGAAAATTTCCCCCCTACTATTCAAGACAATGCAACTAATTCTGCCAGTATACTGGGGTTGGGCAGAAATGCCAGTGATTCATTTCAGAAAGATGGAGACTTGCCTAAAATAAACAGTGCATGCTTGCAGTATACTCAGAGGCTAAAAGCCACCATTCCTCTGGATGCACTAATGATAGGGATCTGTACCCAGTTACACTGTGACCTGTGACTTTAAACATTACTGTTCCCAAATCGTGTGCTGCAAGTATACAGAGTTTTGTTGCTCTGATTATCAGATCAAAATTCCACGTGTTGAAGTCAAAACAGGAGAAATAACTTTGAGCCACACAATAGCAGGAACTATGGAAATAACTGTCGTACATGTAAAAAGAGTATTAGAATTGCACTTGGTTAGTGTCATCTGAAATAAGAATTGATCTGACTTGGTAAAAGATTGACTCAAAGCAGGTTTTTATTTATTCCTTCACAGTGTACACAAATGAATTCTTGCTGTTCAGGTCCAGATCTCACTGAGAGGTTTTGATCTGGGGATGTTCCATTTAACATGGGGAAAAAATAGCCCTGATAAATCCAAAGTGAACATCTGAACTGGGAGGAGAAGGGAAGGAAAGCAGCAGAGCAGATGGGGAGAGCTAGACTACTTTTTTAGCCCTGCTCCAGACACAGGTACATTCAGGGCAGACATGGGCAGCAGCTCAGCACACACAGCAAGGCACCAGCACTGACACAATGGCAAATGACAGGCTTTTGTCCCTGGAAACATCTTTGTGCATTTATCTCATTACCACCACAGCAGCAGGCAGCAGAGCCACCAGCAGAAGAGCCTCAGCTCCCTCTGTTTGTTCCCACTGTGTTGAGAAGAGGCAAAAGCATGAGAGGATGTTGAAGAGGTAGAAGGCAAAAGAGAAGTCCAAAGGACTGTAAGAGGTTCAGTGCCAGGAATAACAGGACAATATTTATAGACATCTGCTTCATAGCTGTCTAAGACTTTTCCTGTCACAAGCGTCCAGCCTAAAAGAAGAGATATTAATAGATGATGGGCAGAGGAAACGTGTTAGAAAAAACAGAATTAATCCATGTTTGGGAAGAAGGGGCTTTCTGCTTCTCCAGAGCATAAGGAGCATGGGATATTTCTCTAGCACTGCTGATTGCTAAACTGTTCATTAAAAAAACCCCACAGTTTCAAGTAATTCTCTAGCTGGGCAAAATTCCACCTAATTGAAAAGCAAACGTTTCACTGTTAACATCATTGAAGGACTGAGCCAAGCTACTTTCATACGAACAACTTGTTTTACCTGCCTTAATGTACAGCCTGCCATGTAAGTGGCAACACAGGAGTGATGTCAGAAGACATCAGAACAAAGTACCTACACAGGTACTCAGCATTTGCAGCATCCCTATTTGTCTCTAGAATTATATGCGCTTTACTCCAGACTTGTCTAACCATTTGATTTGTGTTTTGGCACTCAGTAAATTAAAACTTTACCCCACCAAATTTAAATGTGTTGAAGTTGCAATAGGAGACAACAAAGCTAACATTCAACATTAATGGTTGAATCCATTCCTCATTGCTGCAGGCTGGTTTCAAAGGAGAAGATGATATTTTCATCAAGACATTCTCATTACTTTGCTCAAGTGCTCCGTCTTCCACAGGGATCCAATTACTTAAGCTTTTACATAAATTATCCAAGTTATTTATACTTTTGAATTCACTGTAACTTAAATCTAAAATAAAAACATGCTAGAGGGTCTCTGCCACAGGGAGCTTGCAGTAGCTCTATCTTTTGAGGAACAGAAGAAAGATCTTTCTTAGGGGAGAGGTGGAAAGTGATTCATTTTTATTAGGAAAACATCTATGGAAGATCACATAGTGTTTCCTTTCAAAGAAATCCAAAGAGAGCCCTTTAACATATGAGCAGTGACCACCAGCTCCAAAATACATCAAATTCATACAACAGTCACAAAAACAGAGGAAATCCTTACCATCAGCCTCTGCAAGGACCCCATGAGGAAACTCCCAGTACAGCTAGCTATGAGCAATTAACTTGGAAAACTCTAAGGAGGTGTTCTCATTGCTCAGCATCACATTTAGCATGATGGGGTCTCAGGACAGATTAAGGCACAATCACTGTGTAATTAAATAATTATTTTAAAAGCTCAAGAGCTTTCATTCCTCTTACTTCAGTAAAAGACCACCTTCTACCAAAACAAATCCCCAGTATAAAAAGGTAAGCAAAAGACTCTCAATCATGTCACATAGCACAGAGCTAATGAGAGAAAAAAAGATTAAAATATAATCTTTTTGTAGATCTATAGGTAGAACTGAGAAGCACAAAAGCTCTCTTCAAGTTCCTATTGGATGGGCAGCATGACACATGAAAGAGCTGTTTAATAAGCTGAGATTTGATAGAAGTTTATTTACTGGCTTGTCCCATGTCGCCACAATAGTTTTTCGGAATTCCTGCTGCTAAATTCTTTAATAAAGGGCTAAAAAACTTAAAATAATTAAGGTGGTTTTTTTCCTGTTGCTGTGAAAAATAAAGTGAAAACCTTTCCTTAGATTCTGAAATAATGCCAAATAGATCATTCTACAGCTGTAAGTATTGATTTGATAACATTGAAAGCACAAAATTGCTGGTAAGAAAACTTAATTGGCTTCTGTAAGGCAAAAGTAAACTCTTAACCAACAAGGCAGGACACACAGTGTGTGTAATTTTGTATGATCTCAGGGATTAGCTTTGATGAAAAATTATTTATTAGCTCCTGTACTGCAAAAGTGATGAAAGAAATCAAAGCAACATAGACATACAGAAATACAAGGGGTTCCTGATATTTAGTGTGGAATATACACATGTTGCATTTCAATAATTATCAGTAGTAAAAAATGAGATTCAATTACATAAAAGTCTAATTATATTTTTAATCAAATTATGAGATTTTAAAAAGGGTTACTGGAATACCTTTGAAGTTGTATCTGGAATAAGAAACAGCATAAACCCTTTGGTATCACTCTGGTTAATTAAACACCATAAAAATTAATACTCATAGATAGTCAAGAGTCTACCTTCAGGAAAGGAAATCATCTTGGCATTAATGTCTGTATGCCACCAATAGACACATGTGCTCCTCTGGTTTAAGCAGAGCAAGCATCAAGGAGACATGGTCCCTGCCCTCAAGAGTTTGAAGTCTGGAGAGACAAAAGAAACAAGGGACAGAATAATGACAGGATCACAACCAAGAGCTGTTGTGATCCTGCTCCCCAAATGACTTTGCAAGTCTATAAAACTTCAGAAGGCTTCAGTAATTTTGTATTAAGGACAATGTAAAGAGCTGCAATTTAAATAAGCTAATAATAAAACCAGGACACAACTATATTGTATCAACATGGATCCATTTTGGTCATTAGCTCTGTCAGTGTTCAAACACCTGTGACAGTCCAGAAGCTGCCTACATTCTTTTCAGAGCTGGTGCATTCTAAAGAGCATTTTAAATCTTTCTTTCATATCACATTTCCTAACTCAGTGACACAAGTAAAAAGAAACCGTCTCTCTGTGTCTTTTTAGCATAATCTCATTTGCATGCCATTAATGATATTAATATTATATAGGCATTTATCCCACAGTATTTCCAATTTTCGAGGTAGCAGTACTCCCGATTTCTAGACTGCAAGATAATTTCAAACATGAGTGAATAAGAGGTCACTTCAGAACCCAACTAAATCAGGGGAGACAAAAATCCCTCTAAACAGATGTGTTTGTTGTGCCATGATAGGTCACTTGAGACCTAAAAGCATTATTTCAATGAGTTTCATTTTTGTCTGAATTCAAGAATCAAATAATTCAAGGAAACATTATAACACTAATGAAAAAAAAAAAAACTATTTAAGAAGAATACCATTTTATTCTGTGATTCTAAAAACCTGTTTCAGTCTCATCATGTTTCTGTTTTTGGTATCACCACACATTAATAGGCAATTAGAGTAGCTATAATGCTGTGATTTTTGTTTTCTTTCTGTAATGACACACTTTGCTTCAGAAGCAAATCCAATAAGCCATCTGAAATTATCTTTGAAATTGTGTTTGTAACAGTTACTTAAAATTACAGAAACACAGTTTCACTAATATCTTTTTTTCTTTTTTCTTTTTTTTTTTTTTTTTGACATCTAGAGAGAATCTTTATTTTCTGCACTCACACAGGAGATGATTGACGCTAACCTCTGATTAATTCAGAGCATCAGGTTCTCACCCATGGTTGTTGAACATGCTGCTTCATACACTAGAAAGCAATTCCTGTAAGTCTATACTGTAGCTTTTCCATGATAGTTATGTTGAATTAACAACAAATGTTAGGCCAATTTATTGCCTGGGCCACGTGTACCTACAATACACAGTAGGAATGCACTGTGACATGTCCCACGGTCCTTGTCTCCTCAGGGTCCTTATCAGGTCTCCTGGGGTGCACAACAGCTCCCATCCATCTAATGTGGTAACTCTTGTGCCCAGATTTCCTTAGGGAAGAATCCCATACACAAAGGGAAGAACAGAGCAGAACGAATTCAGGCACCCCCCTGGGAGCAAAGCAGCAGGGCAGCACCAGGCTACTGTACATGCTATAAGGTTTAGGCTGAACCATCCTTCAGTTTGTTCAGACATTTATATTTGGCATTTGCAGACTTTCATCTGCAGTAAACAGGTAATCATCTCCTTTGAGTATTAAATAGGCCAGTCACAGGATAACTTTCAAACATCAATGAAGTGTTAAGTCCAACAAGGCTAAAAACTAAGCCTCATCATTTAACTTCAATTCTCTCTTTATAGCCCCCCATGACACTGCCATGATGGTAAAACACACAAACAGAAACCAGCACACACACAAACAAAAGCAGAATTCACCACTGTACTGGAGCTATTGCCTGTTGTAATCAGTGAATTTAATTCCTTTCTATTTTCCATCTCTGCATTTCTTACCTTACAGTTATACACTGAAACCTGTTTTGAGAAGATATAATCTCACTCCATTTGAGTGCTATGATTGTTACCCATTCCAGAATACACACAGCCCATGAAATGTAGTTGTCATCAGCCTAGCAAAAGGCTTCTTCAGTGCAACTGCTTACTGTCAAGAACAGGGAAAACATCTCACAGAACAGAACTGCAACTCACAGCTGATGCTGCAGTGATTCCATGGTGAGGGCTTAAAACCAATCTCAAACCTTTTCCATTATTAGTTATTTGTAAATATTTTCTTTTTTTCCTAATCACTTTCATAGACCAAATATTCCTTTCATATTTCCTACAGCTAGACTCCTTTTGGGGAGGGTTTCAGGACATTGATGGTCATCCAACATCATTTTAGCGTAAGGATAGTAACCAGAGATGGGTAAATCAATTAACATTTTACTATCATGACAACCTGCTAGGGGCCACACACCCAGACAGAAGTACCAGCCATAACATAGAACTGGAAACATGGCAGACCATGGGCAAGGCAAGTTCACAGTTACTTAGGAACTGTTAACATTTAATGTGAACACTGACAAAATGATGTGCGTGGAGCAGTGTTAGTATTGGCCAACAGCAAATATTTTGCCAGAAATGTGATAATATTGTGTGCCTATGTGCTACAAGTGACTTTTTAAAACTACTATTCTACTGAGAATTGCTCAGCTCAGTAAAATTCCTGAAGAAGTTCTAGTTTAAGTCACAAAGTCATATTACTTTTTAGATTATGTTTAAATTGCTGTAAAGTGAATAACCTACTAAAGAAGAAAGAACAGTATGCTGTCTTGAAAGAACCTGCTGTCAGTTAAAACACCACCTGTGTTAGAGTGATAAACCATTAAGAGAAAACAACTCTGCTTGCTCTTTAACCTGACAAATTAATTGAGAATGTCTGTAATGAACATACCAGTATGTATAAGCCTGTTTGCCTTATCAGCAACACTACACCCCTCTCTTATATAAGCTATCTCCAATTGTGGAAGAGCTAGAGACAGGTGAACTGTTTGACTAGGATCCAGGCCAGTGTCTGCACTACCATTATTTCAATAAGCCTGAGACGGATTAACTGGATGGATGAAATAAGCATGGGGAGGTTCTGTAACATTCAGAGACAGCAGAGGTACAGGAAGGGCTTACAAATCAGGGCATGGTATCAGGAGCAAGAAGAGCAGTCTCAGCTCCTGATTTTTGGGCTGGAATAATTTTTGGGCCATTATAAAGTATCACTTGGAGTCTATTCAGAAACCTTTTACAATCACATTTACCGCTGATACACATTCATAGTTAAGCCAAACTACTTAAAATTGGCATGCATTAAGGGACCATATTTTAGGTGAAATAAGGTTAAATCTACTGCCAAAAAGGAGAAAGAGCAATTTTCCTTTTACAAACAGCAGAAAACATTTAGAGGCAATCAATTTAACTCTACTGAGCCCTCGAAATCTTGCTCAAATATGTGTGGCTGAGGTAGGAAATGTCCCTCTGCACATCAAGCTGATGAGTTCAAATCAACCTTTTGATGAGTAAGTTAATCTTTTCAGATACCAGATTTATTTATGTTCATTCCAGCTTTTTTTCCCCACTCTTTGGACTCAAAGCTAATCAGGGTCCACTTCCTGACTTTCTCATGAGGATTTTTTCTCCAAAAGCTATTTGTTATCCTGACTTTGTTTGCGCTAGTAACCCTGGCTTTGCCCACAGTCCTTTAAAATGTCAGAATAGTATATAGAGGAGTCTTTAGGTAACCAAGAGTTGAATGATTGGAAAAAGCTGATGTGTGCAGCTGGAGTGGTAAAGAGAAATTTGAAAGGCCAATGTTTCTATAGTTACTTACATAGCCTAAGGCAAAGATATCTCAGTTTCCTATCCCTTAGTCTCGGACATAGAATATTTTATTAATTATTTTAAACATAAATCTACTATTCAAGTCAATCAGGACTATTTGGACTACAAATGCTTTGAAGTAGCAATTCTGTGTTAGACTGTGCCCAGGCACAAGGAGAATTAAAACTGACATCTCAGGTAAAACTAAATGAGAATTTCTCTAAATGCAAATCAATTATAAAAACTGCAAGAAGCAATAATTCTTTAGTCAGCTTGATGTCTTTTTCCTGAACGTTAGGATGACCTATATATGAATGTACCCAGAAAAATGTGTATTGTATCCTTGAGGGACCTCATGCTTCCATTCCAGATCTGTAAGATTACATTTAGCACTCCAGCATAGCTCATGAAGGCATGCACTACTGACTACAAACTGCAAGGCGTTCTCTCTTCATTAGAAGTGTGATCCTCCTCAGATAGTCAGAGGGGACTACACTAGTGCACACAGCAGTGATCATTTCAGCTAATTAATTTTAGCTGAGATGCTCAAGCTGACAATTCCTCAAGTTGTGTGTCTGTGAGTTGTGTTGTGCTTCCCCTGCAGAGATTCATTTGTTATGAAAAACCTTGCTCCAAAGAGTAAACCCCCATTAGTTTGCACACACACACACACAATCCACCCCACTCTCCACTAGCACTAGTAAGAATCTTGGAGTATTAAGGTATCATGTCAACCATCCCTAGACCAACAGTTGTCTTACGGTTAGTCCCTTGCTACTCCTAACCTACCAACAGCAAACACTTGCAGCCACTCTGCATCAAGGATATTTTTTTAGCTCAAGCTCAGGCTGCTTAGACAGGATAATTTAAAAACTCATTCATTATTTTGTGTTTTATTTAGCCATGTGAAACTTTTCAGTCAGTAAACTGAGTTTTTCCGGAAGGCAAAGAGATGGTTCTTATTCAGGCAGAATTGTATGTTACTGCTCTATGTACTTTTCCATTGTTCTTGTAAGGGAACTACAGATAGAAATAGTTTGTAACATTAAAGTTGAATATAAATCTCATTTCTACATAACTGGAAATTGCTGTATTGTGGCCAATTCACTACCAGAAAGAAATATAACTTCTAATTCTACAAAGCTCAACTCAGTTATTCTCTGTTGCAAAAAGCAAGCTAAGCAACTGCTTCTATAGCAACTACTTTGACAGTGCTGTTTAGATATAAGTTACACTTCTTACGACAAACACTAGTTCTAGAAGGCTCTCACTGGCTACGTTTTTGCCTTAGAGAACCTCCACTTTCATAGGATTTCTTTGCATGCTGTTATAGAAAGCATCTCACCTCCCGAAAGCCCTTTCCTAGCTTTCTGATATTTGGTACTTACTTGGAACATTTGGGGATACATTAATTTTTTACTTTCTATTATGGAAATTTTTTACTACTATTATGGAAAAACATATATGCTATATTGACTTAGGAAATGGTAGTCAAAATGATTACAACAATCTGTCTTGTCTCAAATATGTAAAAAATATCAAATATATAAATTTCTTTAATATTATGGCTGTTGTAAAAGCCCTGTTCCAGAGCTTTATTCAACTTCAGATTTAATCTCAATGCTCATATACTTTGAAGTAGTAATTCAATCACACAAGATGCCCACATTTAGAGTATGGCCCTTTCCAGATTAATAACAGAAGGCAACAAAAGTGACATGCCTAGCTAGTGAGAATCAGGAAGCAATAGGATAAAGATTAATTCAGTAGATAACTCATTTAATACATATCCCACCTTTACGATCAATATTTAAATAAAGTGGATTTGTGCATATGAAGATAACAAATAAAACATACTGCCCTGTATAAGGAAAGTTCTGATCTATAACCATAACTCTTCTGGTTCAAAAACCCACAAGACAAACCAGTAGTTTACAACTTTAAATGACACTTTCGCTACCAAGTAACTTCCCAATGATGACAAAAGAAACACAACCTCAGGTTTATTACAGCTTTATTCAGAAACTACCCTGTAATGAAAAATAGAGGCAATTTTTACACTGCTGAGG
The DNA here is from genome assembly GCF_033783945.1 of Neopsephotus bourkii. Classification (NCBI taxonomy): domain Eukaryota; kingdom Metazoa; phylum Chordata; class Aves; order Psittaciformes; family Psittacidae; genus Neopsephotus; species Neopsephotus bourkii. Next base: position 30,767 of record NW_026902309.1, on the reverse strand, counting down.
CACATTTATATGCCTTATTTGTGCATGGAATAACTGTGATTGCACTTATAATTTGGGTAATTGTGCATGCACAACTGGCCAGCTGCATGCAGAATCACCCAATTTGCACGTTGCCTTAATTGCCACTTGAATTATGACATTTTATGGTTATGTGATGCAAATAGGAGCGGAAAAAACTCCTCTGATAAACAAAGCACTTTGTGCTGGTTTTCAGTCCTTCCTAATCAGTCGGAGTACTTGAGGCCATTTCTGCTGACACTTGAAACAGTAGATGTATCCTGATTTTGGTACTGAAGCAGCTTCTCCCAACCTTACATAAGCATCATTATGTATTAGAAAACAGAGTAATGCAATACAGCTAGGACTGCAAAGAAAGTCACTTGTCACAGTAGGTAGAGGTAGACCTCTAGCAGGTACCACTTGCAGCCACCCAGGATGCTTGCATTTTCATTGATAATGAAAATACGTATGTTTATTCCTTTGTAGCTCCATGAAATTTCATCCACAGGTCTCCAAGTAAAACAAATACTAGGTCAAAGCAACAAAGCATCACCCAGGAATACCACAGAAATGAAGTTACTCCAGTTTGCTAAAACTAACTGGTTCAGAGGATCATGGTTATGCTGAAGACTAATAGGTAAAGCTGGATATCACACTTCGGCAAAGAAATTTGCAACTCAAGACAAAGATCTGAAGACTCTTAAGCTTAGCACTTTGAAGCTGTGGTAATAACATGCAGACTCAATAAACTAAAGTACCCTTAAGACCACCTGTTAAAGAGGCATAATATCAGGATCACTTCATCTACCAAAATTATCTCTAAGATATACCGCACCTGGAATAGGAAATATTGAAATCCAAAAAGGTTTCCTGTACAAATGAACAGAAAGGTCAGAAGGGATTAAAAAATATATAAATAAAAAATCAGGCATATGACCCAGTGTTTGTAAGGGAAAATAAGCTATCTTATTGACTAAAAAATTAAAAGGTCAAGAAATTACTATGGTTTCTAATTATGCTTAAAGTTAAGTGCTTGTCCTATCACTACAGTCATTGACAAAGAGTCCCTCTCCAGCATCCTTGTAGGCCCCCTTCAGATATTGGAAGGCTGTTATGAGGTCTCCACACAGCCCAGGGTATGGTTAGTTTCTGGGCTGTGACTGCACACTGAACCCAGCTCATACTCAGTTTGTCATCGACCAACACCCCCAAGTCCTTCTCCGTAGGGCTGCTCTGAATCTCTTCTCTGCCCAGCCAGTAGCAGTGCCCGGGATTGATCCAACCCAGGTGTAGGACCTTGCACTTGTCATGGTTAAACTTCATGAGGTTGACATCAGCCCACCTCACAAGCGTGTCAAGGTCCCTCTGGATGGCATTCCTTCCCTCCAGCATATCAACTGAACCACACAGCTTGGTGTCAGCAAACTTGCTGAGGGCGCACTCAATCCCACTGTCCATGTCAGCGACGAAGATGTTGAACAAGACTGGTCCCAGCACCAATCCCTGGGGGACACTACTCATTACAGGTCTCCAGCTGGACATTGAGCCATTGACCACAACTCTTTGTGTGCAGCCATCCAGCCAGTTCTTTATCCGCCGAGTGGTCCATCCATCAAATTGATATCTCTCCAATTTAGAGACAAGGATGTTGTGTGGGACAGTGTCGAACGCTTTGCACATGTCTAGGTAGATAGCACCAACCGCTCTACCGCTGTCCCTCAGTTCTGTAGCCCCCTCATAAGGCCACCATCATCATAGCCCCATCATAGGTCACCAAATTGGTCAGGCAGGATTTCCCCTTAGCGAAGCCATGCTGGCTGTCACAAGCCTCTTTAGCATTGTTTCCAGGAGAATCTGCTCCATGATCCTACCATGTACAAAGGTGAGACTGACTTGTCTGTAGCTTTCTGGGTCTTCCATTTTCCCCTTCTTGAAAATGAGGGTTATATTTCCCTTTTTCCAGTCATCAGGCGGTTCACCTGATTGACATATTTTTTCAAATATGATGGCCAGCGGCTTAGCAACTTCATTCGCCAGCTCCTTCAGGACCTGCTGATGAATGTCATCAGATCTCACTGACTTGTGCCTATTCAGGTTATGATCTCAAACCTGATCCTCTCCTACAGTGGGCTTAAGGTCTTCGTTGTCATAGTCCCTGCATCTGCCTTCCAGGACTCGAGCAGCATGGCTAGAGCACTTGCCAATGAAGACTGAGGCAAAGAAGACTTCTTCCATTATGTGCTATGGAAGACTCCTTTTTTCCATTAATATACTCAATATGAATTGTTCAAACACTCAAGCAATCACATTTGGAGTATTTTGAATGCTTTCATATGTGAAAGATACAATGGTTAATTTGATGGGGCTTGTTTAACAACACTACCTCTCAAGCAGCTCAACAGTTCTGTAAACATGCCCCAGTTCTCATTCTCACTGCTCATCCTGTATGCGTCTATACTATGTGATGAGGCTCATGAAACCCTTTTCTTCAAATTCGTAAGTATGACAAAATTGCCCTGGAGATCACACCATCCTATTTTCAATAAAGTCACACTTTCTTTTCCGTGAAACAGTTATCTTCCAAACTTTGAAAGTAAATCTTCCTGTTTATGATTTATTGAAAGACAAATATAGAGAAAATCTGTCAAAACAGGAGGATGCTAAGCTTTAGGAGCACAGAGTGAAGATGATGTTCCCCACCTTGTCAAAGCAGAGGGATTACGGCAATAGAGACATATTTTGCAAAGATAGCTTCATATCAGATGTAAGGATTGAATGCTCATGGCCATCTCCACATGTTACACCATCTCCACATGCTACGCCTCTGCTTTTTGAGATTCACAAAGCTCTGTTTACAAAGAGTTCCTCCTTTTTTCCCATCACTTAAAAAAATACTGCCTGATGAAGCATTAAATACTGATTTCCCCTGTATTGGAAACATGAGCACCAGATTTCTTGGACTACGTGGTCCTCCATGTAAATATTCTCATTCCTGTTTCCTTTGATTTGCCAAGATGAACATTTATCCTTGTCTCCCAAAATTCAAGGTCTGAATTTTTAATATATATATTTCGCTTCCATCCCTACATTTGGGATCAGGTTTCTTTATTTTTTAATCCTCTAGAGAAAAAAAAAAAAAAAAGACTTTCCAATAAGCAGGATTGAATTTGTTTAGAAAAATGTATTTTAAGTATCAGTGTGAGTAGGGAAAGTAATAATGCTGGAAACAAAAGTCACATTATAAAGTTAGTTCTAACCAGATCATCTGTCTGAGAGAACATTGTTAACGATGCCTGAAATTATGAGTGTCATTTAGTTTTTATTCAGATCTTTTTTTTCTACATAGGCTAAACCACTGTGGAATCTGGAAGTCTTCTTATTTTAAGAGTTTATTCACATAATACTTCATTGCGGCTGGGAAGTAAGTTCAATGCTTTGTTTAAAAGAGAAAAAGATATTCACAGCCTGCTCAGGCTGACAGACAAAGTCTGTTTCAGGTGTGATACATTTCTTTTGTCAGAAGTAACAATCTGAATAAACTCAGGCTGTCAAGTCAATAACCTCAAAGTAGGCTGTTCCCTTAAAAAGCTCTTCAGTCTGTAGCAATGATACTGTCTTCACAGAACTAGTCCTATCTCCCACTTGGTTACATGTCTCCTAAATCATTCACACTACATTAATGCTGCTTATCACTGTAATTATAACAGCAAACCTGCACTCCTGTCTGCATACACCTTCCAGGAGAACATGAGAGGAAGATAATGGATGTTAATTAATAAGCTAGTGAGGTCAGATATATGAATGCTGTAATTGCTAATTCACACCTAGCAATGCGAACTGTCAACACATTAAAGAACAAAGGACGAAACTTTGATTTCTCAGTAATATTGTACATAAACTACACTTTCCACTGCTTTTCTACACTTTATAAGCAATTAATAGACACTGACAGATTTAAGTATAAAGATATTACACAGTATATGAATTTTAAAATAATAATTTTAGAGCCATATAGTTTAATTTTCATGTGAGACAATTCTATCTTTATTCCTTATGTATTACACACAGGTTGAAGAACAAAATCTGAGGCTCTGGCAGTGCCAAGAAAATATGGGATAGTCAAAGACACAGTATTCAGTTCTAAACAAAAAATATTCCTTACTCAAAACTTACCACAGGAAAAAGAAATTAAACCAAAATTCCATACACTTGAAATCATCTCATCCAAACTGTGGTTTCTTCCTGTCTCTGCATTTCACAGGTTTCATTTAGCCTTGTTTTAAAAGCAAGGTTCTTCCTACTGTGTCATGGTACATTGATACTTTTCATTAGCATTACTAATAACCATCTGAACAAATAAGCTTCTTTACTATTTGCTAAAGCTTAGGCCCAGTAGGGATACAGCAAGTTTCAGTCCAGGGTAGAATTGGTGTATCTCTGAAGGTTTTAACTACAACCTCCAGCTTTTTGAATACAAATAACTTAAGTCAGCTGCAGTTCCTGGAAGCTTAGCAAATTCCTTGCGACCCAGGTAAAAACCCATAGGAAAAAAACAACCTGCTTCCATTGCCTTCCAACTTTCAAGAACAAGAAGCTTGCTTTTACATAAAGTATGGCCCTGGAATTTTGTTTTTAAAACACAAAATTTGAGGGACAGTTGCTTTCATTTTCCTGCTTTCCCAGGATACAGAATATACAGAAATGTTTCACACCCTACTGAAATAGTATATTAATATTAGATACTGGCCTTCTTTCAGCCAAAATATTGTGGACAGTTTAAAAATCAGATAATTTCTCCTTATAGTCTTCTTCGGACGAACATATGCAGTTCTGCAGTACTTACACACTGCTTTTAAAAATGCTCTTTGCTGAGAGCACAAGAGCAGGAATCACTACAGTTTTTACCTTCCCTCACCCAACCCTGGCTCCCCTCTTCATCATAATTCTATAATTTCTCAGTTTCATGAAGGTCAGCTACTTCCAACATCCCTTGTTTATCTACTATATAGAAGCAGTCATCATCATAACCCTTCTAGTGTTATGCCCTCAACCAACCTTGACACTGCCTATTTGTCTATTTTGTGCTGACAAGACAGCATCCTACCTTAGGAAAGGTAAAAGCTGATCACCACCACCACCCAAAAAAAGAAAACCAAACCAACCACAACACATTTAACCATATACTCACTTAACAAGCTCTAGAAGTAAAAAGCTGCTTCATTACTAACACAGTTCTCAATTTTTTGCCTTCTTTCTTCCAAACATTTGCATGGGCTTACGTTGCAGTAGGTTGTATAAATGGTATGTTTCTTAAGCAGTATTAAGATTAAGGCCTGTTTAAAAATATCTCAAGCAATGTGACAAAATAGGAAATACCTTCCAGAAAAACAAAACAACTGCGATGGTAGGAGCACAGTGCTGACAGGAGTCACCTCAGTTCTTCATCTGAGAAACAACATTTAGATGGGGACAAACCTTTGATTTCCTTGAGTTTCACTGCTTCCACAGTAAGATATCCCCCAGTGCACACTGCAGATCTCAAACACTTACCTTCTCTGGTGATGTGCATTAGTAAGTTCATGTCAGCAGCATGCGAGCAACACTTGCTCTGTGTTATCTCACAATATTATAGAAAACGGACTACAAAAAGGGGCTTTTTCACTCTTCAAGAGGTATTCATTTAAGGCAATAAAATATACATATATATATTTGAATTATCTATGAGTGAAAAAGGATTTAATAAGTGTACTTCCTGATTTCTATTTTCAGAAAACCACTGCAAAGCCAAGGTACATATTTTTCCTACAATCACTTTCCACATTTTGGCTTTCACTCTTAAAAATTATTTTGCAGCTATAAATCTACACACACAGGAATGAAAATCTAAATTAAATATTAGCCTTTTTTACCAACATGATTTATGAATGCACTAATCATTTCCTAAAAGGAAGGGTTTATCCTGTATAGAATAGTTGCCAGTTATGATATTCTGTACAGCTGCCTACTAAGTTTGAGATCATTAACTTTACACATGCATGTCCCCTCCCCACCAAGTTACTGTCACGATTTATTACAATGTCCTGAAATTAAGTCGATCAATTCATTTTTAATGGACTCCTAAAAGAATTTTTAAGTACATTCCTTAGACTTACTGTAGTTCACCAACACTTTCAACATATGATGTATAGTTTCCATTTTAAAATATGACATTTGTTGTAATACAGTTTAAATTACTTTTCTTTCTGAAGCATGTGTTATTCAGAGTTACCATTATGCAGAGGGAAATTGTACATTATGTTGCTGCTTTATCTCCTTTTATAGCTCATGCTACAGTTGCATCCATTCAGGTACAGTTACACTGGGGGAAAATGATTTAACATTTGTGTTATGAACAGTCCTGTTCAACAAATTTCGGTTTTCGTTAATTACTAAAGAATAGTGAGACTAACCCAAAACAGCTACAGTATGTAGACTTCTTACATAAATAAAACATATTTCCCTCCAATAGAGATACAATCAAACTGTGTTTATAAGCAAAGTTTTAGAAACTTTTGTGTATTACCTAACTTAATTGTAACATAGGCTAAAGCAATTTTTCCCTAAAGGCTTGGCTTTTACTATTAGTTGATTTATGTGGCATTCTCTCAAGTTTCACTGAATTATGTGGGGGAAAAGTCATGTAAGTAGTAATATATGAACAAAGAGTACAAATTTTCTCAGATTCTAGACACCTGTTATACGGGATTCTGAACAGTGTGATTAATATCTGTTCAGGATTAAACTGTTTTTCTCATCTGCTTCCAATGTAAATCCAAAGCATTCCTCCCCACTCACTATCAGTTAATGTATCTACGGACACAAACAATAAAAAGTTATGCTGTAAATTAGAAACTGTTTTGTTCCCATTGCCACTAAGACAGTGAAACAATATTTTTATGTGTACAGAATGTAACCTGTTGGACAAGTACAAAGACATTTTAATCAGGATATAATAGGTATTCTTTTTCTGTTCATTAAGATAAAGAAGTGTTTGGCAGGCAAATGTTTCGTTAGGTTGTAATTTGCTTTGAGATGCAAATTAAGATGTAATTAGTTTTGAATTTCTGAAGAGGTAGAGACTATGTGCTAGACATATTTTTATGTGTTGAACAATAGAAGTTTAAGTAGCTACCTTCTCCCCCCAAAACAAACCACCAAACCCCACTCCATCCTCTTGTACTTATTCTTAAAACCAAGAAGCTTCCACACTTCTCCGTCAGATATTTTGACTTCTTAAAAGTTTGCTTAACATAGTTATTAAAGGGGATGCCTAATAAAGTTGATTTTTTTCCTTTTTCAACTTTGAGTTGTGAGACAGAATGAAACGCTGTTGTAAATAAACATGATACATGTCCTACAGTACCAGTAGGACAGTTATATCAACTTACAGCAGCTGCAAACCTGACATATATACCTTGTAAAGAGCTTGAGGTTAAGTAGGGTTGTGTATTTGAAATGAGGGAATTAAGCTTAAGACAGGTATCTAGGGTTATTAACACGCAGCTAAAGAAAGTATGGTTAATTCTATACTTGCCTTATTAAAAGTGACCTAAAGCATAAAGATAAGAGTTAAGATTCCAAATAATCTATTTGGCTCAGCTCAGTACGATAGATCTGTAGAAATTGCTTAGCTTACTAAATGATGGAACAAGACACAACAGCACAGATCTTGGGATTTTCTGCATATCCTAAATTCTCACACTTGATGTCTACTGCTCAGCCCAGCAACATCAGAAACTACAGCAGAGCTTCATCCAGTGATAATATAACCCAACAACAGCAGTACCACATAGCAACCCCATTGTAGAAACACTTATAGAGTCTAAGCAGCAAGTCTGATAGATTAGTCTTTTTGGCACTCCAGTGCATCAGGAGAGCCACAGCCAAATCCCTGGCAATGTTTATGAGTACAAGGATTGGAAGTCATCATATATCCTGCCAGGCTCAACACATTCCATACAACAGCTGCTTATCCCTCTAATACATCACAAATTACAAGCAGCCACTTAGCTACAGTTCAGGCCTGACAGTGCTTCATCTTTTGAAAGACATTTTGTTAGACTAAACTAACTTTTTCCCTTCATTTAGCCAGAAATGTGGTAGCTATGAAAGGTTAGTTACTTGCATGCAAGACCTTGAGTGTCTTCCACTGTGAGCTGAACAGGGACTGAAGTCTCACCAGTTTCATCTCTATTGTTATGGGCGTCCTGATTTTAAGAAGAAACCCCACATATTTACACAGCTTTCTGAAAGCATCACTAAGAAAATTTACACAAAAAAATTGTTAAAGAATATTAACAGAGGGAACACTCCTTTTTTCTTCTTTTTTTCATTGATGCATCAATTCATGAGGGTCTCAGTTATTTCACTGTCTCGGTGTGTTAATTGGATGGAAATTGAATGGATAGAAATGAATTGATGAGTGAAAAAAAAAAACTGAGAAGTAAACTATAACATCAGTAGAAGCATTTCATGAACACTCCATGTTTTGTTTAAATTGTTTAAGATGCATATTAATAGATTGATTTATTTTAATTTCAAGCCAGGATGAAAATCATCTAAAATATTTCACACAATAGAAAAAAATCCCAAGATTTCAACCAGCTCCATACTTATTATTTTGGAAGTGAAAGGAGTGATTTTTTTTCTTCCTTTAGAAAGTTCTACATAACAGGATAACATGGAAGCAATGTATAACACTATTCAAAATACTTGTAGGCAATGTGAAGGTTGCCAATACTCTCCTACTACAATGTTTAAGTGTCACTCTAACAAGGCAGGCATTTTACTTCAGTGTGAGCTGTCTTTGCAGGATTTTTGGCCATTTACAGTGAACACAGTTGCTATTTTTATAGGGTTAAATCCAAATGTTAAGATCATCAACAGAATTAAGAAGTACTTATTAAAACTGTACAACAGATGAGTTCTATCAAGCAGCAAGAACACAGACATGCATTTTTATTTTGACTTGGAAGACTTCAGCACTGTTCTTGCTCATACAGGTTGACTGGAAAGTACCATTAGTGGAATGCAGCTATCAAAGACTAAATCAACAACATAGTTTGCCACATAACCACCAGTGGCATTAGCATGTATTTAGTCAACTTCATCTACTGTTTTACTTCATGATCTGTTAGAACAGAGAACTTTGGAGATTACAAAAATAGTTGGGTAGGAAGCATCCAGAAATCTAAAGAAATTGACGAGGGGCAAAATGAGAATGAGCCCTCCAGGAGGCCAGGCTTCCGCTCACATTTTGCTACTAGGCTATATCTGTTATCTTTCAAGAGACAGGGAGGGAGCAGAAAATTATTTAGTTGTGAAACAGGTATGATCTCAAAAGAGGTGAAGAAGGGTGATAAAAGAGGATATTAGTCCATAAATAGAGGAGGGCTGTTAATTTTAGTCAAGAATTTTGGCTTAACACACTCAGAGTAATCACAAACATGCACACTTTGGGCTGTGCATTCCAAGTTTGAGATGTGTATGTGATTAGCCCATCGCAGTAGGAGTTCTTAGTTGATGCATAACCGTTTAGAAATTTCTTGCATTCACTTGCACCTAGCAAGCAGAACCTGCCCAAAGTCTGCCAGTATACTTGTGTGCTTCCACATGACAGCTTCAAACAGGTAACATGTCACTGTAGAGTAACAAAAAATTTCTTTGGACATAATCAGAACAGTAGTGGCTTTCAAATGCATTAGTGTACTCCCAGATCATCTACAGCTTTTGGTCTTTAAGATGAAACATTCTTCAGAATCATAGAATAGTTAGGGTTGGAAAGGACCTTAAGATCATCAAGTTCCAACCCCATGCCATGGGCAGGGACACCTCACACTGAACCATGCACACATCTTTTACCTCACAAGTGTAAAGTGTTGAGAGTTATTATACTGAGAATTTACTCTACTTGAAATAAAAGTACAGTGTGCAAAAAACAAGAGTTTACAGGGATTTTTCATCCTGACACTACATACTGTGTAGCACAACATTCACTTCCCTCCATCTTTATTTTTGCTATCTGAAATCAGAAGATGACATTGATTTAATGAATTTACATATGTTTTATCAAGACACAACCCAAGAGGGCTGAAATTGAAAAACTTCAAGTTTTGACAATGGAAATAATGAGGAGACAGTCACAAGAGATAAGGAATGATGGATACTGATCTGCAAAGATTTACAAGTGTGATTTGTCATGTTCTGAACAGGTCTTATTTTATGCCTGTCAGACTCAATAGAAATACTCCCCCAAACTCCTCTATGTTTAGGTGCAAGCCCTTAATCTGTAATCTTAACAAGATCTACATGCTAGAATTTCAAGCTAGAAATGTCTGACTGGAAATGGGATCACAGTTTAAGTAAGTGAGTTGCTCTCCTGTTTTCCAAGGTATACAGTGGCTAGACCCTCAGCACAGACTTTTTAAAACAATATTCAATGTCTTTCTAAATAAGCTGTATTTTAGTCACAAGATTTGGGACAGAAATTGCCATTTAGATCTACAGGCACATGACAGAGAGCCCCAAGTGGAACAGTTCATTTTATTCTGAAAAACTCTTGAAGCCACAACTAAAATAAAAATGTTGCTTTTAATCCTTGTAATTCTTAGCTGTTTGCAACAGAATAAAAAAACTCAAATAAACATTGTCATTAAATGTTTAGTGTTGTCATTCTTCCTGTAAAAGAGCACAAATGAATCTCTCTCTTGCAAGGCTAAGAACTGCATGCAGTATGACATCTGAAATGTTATGCTTAAAGCTAACAGCACTAGATCTCCACCACAGTGCTAGCTTAGAAGCTACACTAACAGTCTAGATTAAAAATGAAATTATTTTTTCTGTAGCACTTTGTTTTTTATAATCTTCAAGTGGATTACAAACATGAATTAATCAGTTCTTACAACCATGAACAGAAAAATATGACTTTGAATGTCTTACAGACAGGGAAAACAGATAAAAGAGTTATGACTGTGTGTGCTGTAGAAGTCTTAAGTACCTAATGTAATATTTCATTATCCCACATTTGAATGGAACTGCTTTGTGATAGCCTACAAGAAATTAAGGAACAACATATTAAAGCACGTAAGTAAGAGGTCATCCTGCATTAGCCTATATCTTGTTATTTCTTATCAGCCTAATTCTACTGCAATAGAAACATTTAGGACCTTTATTGTAGGCTTACACAGTTGAACAGGAGGACCAGCATACTTTCTGCAGCATCACCCTCAGTCTTTTGCTCAAGTACTTCATAAAATGCTGTATGGGAATTCTCATTCTCTGGTCACTACTTCTATCATTGTTTCAAAATACTTATACAACAAGCAGTATAACTTAAACTAATTCCAGTAGAGCAAGTGGTCTACTAAACTATTTGATGAATTCTTAGTTTCATAGTTCTAGCTAGTCAACATATTGACTACCAATAATGTCATTTTTTTGATGTGCAACCTTAGCAAACAAATTTTACTTTAATGCACATGTCAAGTCGATAAACTTTTTCATAAACAGAATCTTCCTAATACGTACTCACAAAAGAGTATGATAATGATTTAGTGTGCGTTTTAAGAGCTTTTGTAACAGAAGCAGTGCTGCAGGCAGCTGTAGATAAGGTCTTCAAATGTAATTCAAACAACCATAATTAGTGATAGGAAACTACACAATTTAATTACAGAAGAAATCAACTTGGCCAGCATAACAATGTTAACTGCTGTTAAGAGAACTTTAAAAGAAAAGAAGTGGTATCTGCAATATTGGCTTTCAATAACCCTGCAGATAATATTTTTGTTGGTGTATTATTACTAAACTACTTCTGAATATCTGTGCTAAAGCATGAAATATATGCCTTTCTCTTAAAGGTCAAGTTTCTCATTCCTATTGAAAATATGTATCTTGACAATGAAAAGTAGGAGGCACAAAGCTTCACTTACAAGCAGCAAAGGCACCTCTTGAAAGAAGAAAGGCACACAAATTCAGTAGCATACTCTAGTCTACTTTGAGCTTGCAGCATAATATAAAACTGAAGGACAACAAATCCCAATGAGTTTTCAAGCACTCTCAGTTGGCTGGTGACTATGGGGAGATGTGATAGATTTTACCTCATCCCTTGCAGTCTTTAAATAAAGGTTCAAGTCTTTATAAAAAAAATCTAAACAAGACAGCAGCTTGACACCAAGAGGAAAATATGGAACTCCCAGGGTCATTTAACTTCCTAAGTTTGTCTCCATCCAGTTGTTCTCAGAAACTTCTTTAAGTACATGTCTAACACCGCACCATCAGTCTCCCACAAGGCTGCATTAGAAAGTGCTTCAGCAGGTTGCTTGGACAACAGAAAGATGTACCAAGACCTTCTTTAGTGTCTTAGACTGATATGAAAAAGTATAAATCTCATAACTGACCTGAAGGCTTTAACTGTATGCAAGCTGAGGAAGTAAAACTCTAACTGTACTTATCTTGATAGAGTGGAAAAATGTGTATATGTGACAGTCGCATGATCCTAGTAGTTACCATGTGTTCTGCTCACACAGTATTAGTATATAATGAAAAGAATATTCTGCCTTATAGATTTCCAGACCACGACTAAGTGCTCTAATGCATACCAAGGATGTTTCACTCTTCCTCATTACCTCCTTTTTTCAGTTACACTATGCTAACCTCTGCAAAGTGTTTGACTTGATATGTTGTTGGGCTTTTCACCTTGAAGTTGTTGACAGGAGAATGGAATACTCTGTGTTGTATTTTTAATCTCTATTCAAATATACATCTCGCTGGCTTTCACCCTGCCAAGTTAATCCCTTGGAAGTATCATAAAATAGCAGTCAGGTGTAAAACTACAACTGCTTAGTATGGAACAGAGCTCAAAAGTGCCAAACATCGTCACCAAAGGTTTGTCTCTCCCTGAGAATAGGGAAAGAACTCCTTTGGTATTTTTGTCATTTTAAATTGAAAGCTGTCTAAATGATAAGGTGAAGTAGCCTTGCAAATGAAGCTGCCTGCCTCTGTGTTTTCTAGGAGTTTTTTGTTTGCTTACTTTTGTTGTATTTTTTTTACTTACTAAGCAGCTACTACACTCTATGATTATAATTACAAATTGTATGGAGCCTAATATTCCTTTTTCTCCCCTTTTACTGCCTCTCACTCATGTTCTGAAACGTTCATAGCCATCTTATTACAAGAGAGATGACAATAAAAAGCCTTTGAAAAAGCTAGCACATAGAACAGATTATATCACACAGCAGTGATCAGCTGTTCTATTCCAACAAGCACAGTCAGGAGATCAAAGGAAGTGCTAGGAGTATGATCCCTCCACAGATCCATAGGAAGCAGTAGATGAAGGTCAGCCTTTCATGAGTCATGCATAAGACACTATCATCCTAATTCATTCAAATCACATACACAACTCACTGTTGGGATTTCCTCACTACAAAGCAAGGAGATTCTTCTAAGATTTGTGAGGGGCATTGTGCATTTTTGATAGAACAGGTTTAAAGGGCAAGTAAATTAACTCTTGTAAAAGAAAACTAATCACTTAGATTTCCACAGCCACTCTTGCCCTTCTGTGAAATACAGAGAATTTGCCTAAATGTTACATTGACATATTGAAGTTTCATACGGTGTAAATCAGGAAGCATGGAAAGATACTTTAGTTTGTCTAAGACTGATCACCCACTGATGCTGCATTATTTATTTATTTTTGTTCATGTTGTTTTAAGTTAGATGCAATCTATGCCAAAATACCTCTAACTTGAAAACAACACGCATGAAAAGGGAGTCTTGAAATTTTAATAAACTTCTCCTTGCTCTTCTGGGCACTGCACTACTGCAGTTAGGTTTACAGGGAAGAATGAGACACAAATCCCACATAACAGCCATGACCATGAACCAGATTAATCAGATACGTGACCAAGAAACTTGTTCAGAATTCATGTTGTGCAGTTTTAGCCTTGACCTGATATTTTCTGACAGTGAGATGTTACACATCACCTGGACTCACATTGCATTCACTATTTCCCTATTGACTAACATAAAGGCTTCGGCAAAACCATTTTCAACACTAGTATTAATTTCAATGTCCTTTGAACATAGACTTAGATTTTGCAATGGCTGAAAGAATCCTGGAGCTATTGTCTCCGTTTGAAGCTGATGCTAACAAAAGATGGATTCAAACACATTCTCTACTTCCTTTTTACTACAGGCAGTCACTCTGTTTTTGTCCAAGGAAGAGCAGTGGGATAAAACCAAAATTGAATTAATAGCAGGTATCAAGTGCTAATACCATCCCATTGATACTAACTGGACGCTTAGTATAGGAATACATTTTATGTTAGGTTTTAATCCACTCCCGTTAGACATTTTAATGCTTCAACCTGTCATTTGCCAGCATAGTAGTTGTATATATTCATGTTTAGTAAAACAGTGAAATCTAAGAGAACACTGACAATCTAAGAATTAAAATACATAATTGAGGTACCAGCATTAAACTTCTCTTTTTTGCATTTAAATCTTTGTACATGAGTTAATGAGCTACGTTTCTGAAATCAAAGTATATTAGTGTTTCCACTGACACTTAATGATTGGCTTACAACGCGAAAAATGATGGACTAAGTTTGGTTCAAGCTGACTTCGATTTCTCAGTGAGATAAGCAACATTAGCATTTTTCTATGGCATACAAATTCAGGAAAGAAATATATTTGTGTACAATTTTTATTGAGTGAAGCCACAGGAAAGGTCATGGGGATGCTACATCTGTGTTGTACTCATATAAGCACCCATTCACATCTATCATATAACATGCAATTAGAATTGCTAGAAGGTTTTCATTTCCTTTTGAATGATTTATAGCTGTTAAAACTCAACCTTTCTGTGGGGATATGCTGATTTGATTAAGGTTTTGTCAAAAAAAAAAACAACGTTCCTTAACTGTGTATCTTTGGAAGGTACAGGTAAGTACTTTCCCAGGCAGACAACAAATCAATGGTTAGAGCAGATCAGTTAAAGCTCTGCTAGTTTTCTTTTCCTCCTGGCTATTTAAGAGTGCCTACATTGATTGTTTAAGAAACAAATCCAAAAACCTTTAGAAGGACTTGGGGCCATAACAGTATACCAAAGGAAAACCATTAAAATCTCACACATTTTCATGAGAAAATTTCCCATGAAAGCCCATGTTAAGAATACTTTGACCTGAGCTTTGCAATTTATGATTAAGTGCTCTTTGCTGAACCCTGTGAGAAGTTACACTTTTAACTGCTAGCCATTATGAGAGGATCTTAAAAATGCGCTTGTTTCATTCAGACCTTGGGGTTAAACATACAACATGAACACAGAAACTGAAGATTAGGATTCCATTTAAACCTGCCATCTCTTCTGTTTGGTAACTAAAATATTCACTGCCATAATAGTTATAACTATGTTCCCATTCTCTGTAGAGAATACATATTTCTGGTTTTACAAAATGTTGTGTTGTCAGCTCTGTTTATTGCTCTATCAAGCATAGATGGTGCATTAAGATTGTATAGAATGAACACCTACAGAAATTAAAAAAGACAAATTCAGGCAACACAACAGAAGTCCAGTTGCATCCAGAATGCCATTTAGGGGACTTAAAGGCAAACTGGAAAGGAAATCATGTGTTCCGAATATCTTTTTCCTGTATTTAGCACAGAACTGCTTTAAAGCTTCTGAGCAGTGTAGGTTGATCTGAATCTTGGCATCCCAAAGATGGAGTATCATCCTAACTGGAATAAAAAGTCTGGAGAAGAGTTCTGTGGTGCTGCAGTTGTAAAACTTGCTCCAAGCAGGGGAAAAGAGAGGCAAGAAGAGAAAGAATAAATCAGTCTCTGCAACATGAGGTGGCACTGCACATGTCCCTGCCTGCCCCTGAGGGACAGTAGCTGTTAGAGCCACCAGCAGATCCACAGAAAGCAGATTGGGCTCCTCAGAGAGCTCAGGAATCCTGTTCTTATCTGCCTTATCTCAGACAGTGCAGGAGCACAGCCAGAATCATCTCCTTCCATAGTCTTTTTGTCACCAGCAGTCTTCTATCACAGGCAAGTGCCTACTTATCCTCAGGGGTACCTCCAGTGCTGGTCCTAGGGGGGGAGTCACACCTTATGCAGGAAGGACTGCAAGGAAACTATCCAAACAGTGTTTGGAAAAAGATATTTTTGAAGAGTCAGAAACACCTTTAATGAAAAGGATAAGCAAAGCTGTTTTGTACTTAGCGATGCATCTTTAAACTTCCAGCAGCAATCATCATCAATTTCTGCAGTTCTATAAAACAAGATTAGTCTGTCCCTCACAGATTGCTTTCTGCAACAGTATATAAAAAATTCTTAGAATGAACATGGTTTCTCATATTGTAAAAGGTACCTCAAAAATAAGACTTGAATTGGAATTCATATATACAGTAGAAAATGTTACCAAAATGAGAGTACACAAAATAGCATTTATGCTGAGAACAGATGACCTAAAGAATAGAACCCAAATTTTTAAAATAGTTTGACCATTTCTGACTAAAAAGAATGAAACTGGTATAAAATTTTCTCTAATTAAAGGGAAATAACATTTCTAGTTTTTAATCAGTTGCAATCCCAGATAAATTTACCGTAATATAAAACTAACCTACTTTATTCCTGTCCTTCACCCAAAAGCTTAGTCATATACCAGGTGTGACAAAGGCACATGCTTCTAGCTTCAAGCAATCAAATAAATTTAACAAAAACTATTCTATTGTCAGAGTTTGCCCTTCCACTCATAGTAAACTCGAGGTATTTGCCTAACTGCTGAAGGAGTACAAAGAGTAGAGAACCAGGCAACACACCACGAAAAGGGAAATCAGGACATTTAGCTGAGGGGCAGCTACAATGCACAGGGGTTTAAAAAGTGTATTGATGAACAGGAAGTTCATAGGACTAACTCCTATTAGCACTAATTGAATTTACACATTCCAACTCCCATTACCATTAGCACAAGTCATCCCCTCGCTCTGAAAGGCAAGCAGAACCTAGGAAGTGGAGAGCAGGAATAAAACTTGAGACAGAGATGACAGTGAGAAAACTCAAATCCTGTCTCAAGTCCAAATGCATCTGCTGAACAAAAGCAGATGATGACAACAAAAGGGGATGCAAACACGTTTTATGTCATCATGTATCATCTCAACTATTTTTTCCTTCTCAGCTGTTTGACAGGCTTTGAAATAGGCTGGGTAACTACAAACATGAGAATAAGTGAAAATGTAGCCAAAAGAAAAAACACAACTATGCTACCTTTTTCAAGAGACTTCTAAACATTTCCAAACCATTCATACTGAAAAGCGGACAGTGCATGTATGTTTTGATTTTCAAAAACACCTCTGATATGCACACAAACTGCATTACAATTTAAATATCTGGTTAACATAAGCATACAGAATTCCCTACTGCTCTAAACCGAGTACAGGCAAGTCAAAGCTATACATTTCCCTGAAGTTCACCTTTGTTATTTTTAATAAGGCTAAGCCTGGAAAGCTGCTCTTAATCTATTTCCTTTCACACCTAAGATATATTAGCACACTGAATAACAGTGACCAGAGCAAATAAAACTCAGCTAAATTAAAACTGGAATAAGTAAGCAGAAATGACTCTGTGTCTGTAAAACGCCAGTATCTGTCATTACTGATGAGTCAGCAGATGTATGCTTTCACTGCAGAGCCCTGGGATTTTGCAAGTTAGTCCATATTGAGGGTTTACAGAAAGAGTGGCACATTATCTATTAAAAACAGGGATGAAGAGAAGGTGAGAGACAGGATCTGAGGACAGTAGAAGTTGTTTATAATAGCTATAAATTACATAGGGAAAACATTGCCCTTCTACATCAGCAATAGGCAATTTTCAAGCAAGATAATGTAGATGTCACAATAAATCACATGGTGCTATTCACTAATCTATTAATCATTTCACAGAACATGCCCCAGTGTCCTGCTTTCTATGTTGTAATGGCAGGGATAACTTTCTGAGGATTGCTATACCTCTGTTTTTAAGGGATTCAGTAGACTGTCAAAGCAACAAATATTTTGCTTTATATACTGTTGGTCCTGATATGATAACTGCTGAATAGACCTTTTAATAATGTGCCCAGAGCACAGATAATAACGGATGGATCAAAAGCAATTCCTAACTTGTTGAAAACATGAAAGTAATTTCTGCATTCAGCCCCTTCGGAATGTCAATCAGGATGCTGCATCATCTTCCAGAGAGGTGGATCCCATTTACAGTTTGATGATATGGCTGTTGCAGTTACTAGTGGAGTCTGGTATTTCAGTTCAAGTGAGATATTCGTGCTTTGAAGAGAAACCTACTTAATGTTCATTTCCTAATGCTAATAAAGAAAAGCTTCCTATGCACTGGCTGTACTCTAACCATAACAAATATAGCTCCAGTGTTACCCCTTTTGGCACATTCCTCTGGCTTTGCATGACATCTTTATGCAGGATTGCAGTGGGATTTCCAGAAGACTCTATCTGCTAGCTGGAAAAGGGCCAGTATTCTGCTTGCTTAAAACACAGCTCCTGCAGGCAAATAGGTGCTGGGCTTAAAGAAAGAGCTGTTTTCTATCTAGTACAAAATAACACAAGGAGATACCAAGCTATAAAACCTGCTATCCTCTCACAAGACCCCTCCTTCTTGACCTAAGGATATTTTTTTAATTTCTCAAGTCTGTTTCACTTACAACACCTTCATCTTAAATTTAAACAAAACATCCACTCCTGTTAGGCAATAGGCATCTGCTGTGGGGTGTTCAACGTTTACCAAAGGCACAAGCAGCTACATCACCAGTCTTCCCAAAAGCATATTCCTAATTGTACAATTAATGACTAGTAAAAATACAGATTGGATACATAAACAAGCAGCTGGTTCATCTATGGGGAACCCATCAAATTATAGTTATCAGAAAGGTCATCTGCCCAACCAATCCTTACACTGAAAGCACAAAGCTGCAAGTACAAGCTGATAGTACCACCAACATTCACACTCCAATCAACAGACCAATTTCGGCCATATATCAGTAATGGCTGTTCAAACAGAGCTGTTCTGTCTCACAAGCTGAATCCTAGGGGCTTTTCTTCTGAGTAAGTAATATTGTAATTTTTAGCAAGAATGCAATTAATTGAAGATTGGCAGAGAGAAGTCTCTA
This sequence comes from Neopsephotus bourkii, assembly GCF_033783945.1. NCBI lineage: Eukaryota > Metazoa > Chordata > Aves > Psittaciformes > Psittacidae > Neopsephotus > Neopsephotus bourkii. Next base: position 11,560 of record NW_026902309.1, on the reverse strand, counting down.
GGATAAAGACTCATATACAACCAACTAAGTTAATGTAATAAAAATTCACACTGAAAAGAGAAAAATTAATAGTTAACATCTCTTGGGTGAGTGCCATGCTATGAAGGCAAAATGGCTCTAACTCTTAACCTTACCACAGCAGTCTAATCCTCAGCAAAATTCCATTGATCAGGTTTTCTGGCTTTTAAACAGGGCTCAGATTAGTATAACATCAGATTGTGGTCCAGGTATGATGAAACATGCAGACAGAGGGAACTAAACTGCAGTCTATGAGAGAAATTGCTTATCTCTATTTTTAAATGTAATTTGCTAAAGCTATAGTGAATTCCACACCTAGGTGCTGATAATCTGTACATAATCTACCTCAGGCAATAAGAAGGCTGAGCAGTCACCTCCTCTTTCCAAACCAGCCCTAATTAGGTATTGTGTGAAGATGCCTTCTTATCTGCTGCAATAAGGATACATTCAGTTTTGCAGCGTTCACTGTAAAACCAGAGAGAAAGGTGGAATCAAATCCGTGTACCAAGGGATAATTCAAAACAGAGCCTCAAAGTCAGAAAAATGGAAAGACCAACATAAATAATTTTATTAAATGCTCAGTGAATAACTCTAGGACAAGAAAGGGAAAAACCTCATTTGTTTACACATGAGATGAAGAGGAAAATTCATATTCCATTGTCACCAGGTTAAGATCATACAAAGGAACTGTATTTGCTTGGACTAAAGCACACTAGTTTTTCCACAGAAAAGACCTTTTTTTTGCACCTAAGCCAATTCTTTTTTTCTGAAAAAGACAGTCAAGGGGGTAGTGTTAGGGTATTTTGGCACAAAGATTGATATACCCTGACAACAGCTGCTTAACCTGGAAGATCCATCCTTTTAAAGTGCGAGGATTTAACTTTCCTACCAGCTGCCAAGTGCTTCACTGTCATATGCTAGAGCTTTGAATCAGTGCAAATAAGCCAATATGTTGTTAAACTGATGGTGTCAAGTGCTTCTTTTTAACTTAGGTTTCATAGGAAACATAAGTAGGTTGGAAACAGTAATGGTGTCTTTGAATTCTTGTTGAGGCCCAAAGTCAGGGCTGGTCAGAGCTTAGGACATTGGAAACAGAAACCGTGGTTTTGATCAGGCTATAAGTTACATAATTTAATCCCACACATGAAGTGCTTGGACAACACATAAGCGTCAATTCTTAGCAATAAATATTAAAGTTTATGCACATGAATACTGACCAAATCCCTAATGCCTCGCTCCAGCAAAATCCTATTGGCTTTTGGGTCAGCATTTAACAAAACACTAGGGAAAGGCACTTGCAGGCTTTTTTAGATGAATGCACAGCCAGCCTGGAATGAATCCTGTATGAACATTTCATTAACAAATTTTTATTTAGTTCATAAATATGCATAAATAATTGGGGCTCATTCCTTGCCATTTAGAACCTGATCTAAAGTCTTGTAAAGTCAATATTCATATTTCTATTAACTTCTATGGAAGCTGGCCCTGCCACCTAAGTTGAAAGGATAATGAAAATGAAAAATATGTGCATTAAAAATTTTTAAGATATGATAAAATTAACTTCCAGCAGGTGAAAAAAAAATGTTATTCTTTCTGCTCTGGTCTTTATCTTCATACATATACATCTTTTTCTTTGGGAAATCTCTAATACCAGTAACTATCTGTGGTTTTTTTTATTCAAAAACACTAGTTCCCATTACACATTACAAGGTCACTAATAAATGAACTTTTTGCTGCAAGGTCCTGTACATTTTGTTGGTATGCTCTTCTTGCTATGTCACTCAAGAAGTTCGCACTGAATAGTTTCAGCTCTGTTGGAAAAACAGCTTAAGTGCACTTAAAGTCTAAGGGTAGTAAAATAAACAGTATGCTAATCCTCCAAATGCAAATAAAGGCTCAACATCTAAAACAGCCTACATCTTCAGGCAATTATATGGCAAAAGCACACACAGCCCTTTGAAGTGCCAACACTCATGATATTTTGTTTGCATAATAAATCTCTCAAGAAACATTTCCTTACACAGACTACAATTGAGCATGACGTATGGCTTTATGATTTTACTCTAGTATCCTGAAAATCCTGTATTTTTACTCATCTTATAGCTCACTTAGCATTCATTTATTCCTATTTCATTTTCCTGGAGCTTCAGAATGGGATTCATAAGACTCACCTGTAGCTGAAACACTGCTGCTCCTAACTTGTATGTTGTGAAATCTGTCGTGTTTTATAACCACTCAAACAAAACTTTTCTATTGCAATAATCATCCTTTACAGCAGTAGAAGAACCAGACAACTACTTCAGTTGTAAGCAAGTATTAAAGAGACTAATCCTGGTAGTTTTTATGCATATACAAACTAACATATTACCCAACCTATTAAAAGATACAAGTCATGCCACTTCAAAAGTTGCAAGCAGTATTACCCAGAAGTTATACTTGGCTAAATCAAGCTTGCTTTAATAAACGCTTCTTCCATGAGGAAAGTGGGCTTTAATTAAATGAACAGAAAAGCCTTTCCAAACCATATCTCATACTTTCAATTATTTCAAAGTTATTACACAACAAGTTTCCCTTTTGATTTTTTTTTTTTTTTAATAACAAAGATAGATGTTAGTTTACCATGGTTGATGATTCATGGGAGTGCAGCTAAATTAAAATTTCACAGTTGGTTTAGTCCAGTGTAACCTCAACTCTTTCATAAGTATCTAGTGCTATGCACAGAATACTATGCACCACACTCAAGACAACAGAAAAGACTATAAGCAATTCAGTCTTTTTATAAACTCTATACCAAAGTGACTCACACTGTGTGTATCCTGTATAATTCCATTGCTTAGAGTTAAATGCTGTCACAGAGCAAGTTTTGATGTGGTTTGTCAGTCCCTGCTGTGGAAGATGCTGAATGTTTCCCCACTAATTCTGAAAAACTACATTTCGTAGTATTGCTCAGCAATAACATGCTTGAAGTGCCTTATTTTTAAATTGCTATATGACTATCTCATATACAGAAACACTGCATAGCTGATACAAGCTTTTTTTTTTTTTCTAAGAGTAAGGAGGAAACTATTATTTTTATTCTATTCTATAGCCTGGGTAAATTGCACTGAGAAAACTCCTAGTCACTTCATATCGATGGTGCTTTTTCACTTCAGTTACACTGGTATTGAATTCACATGTAGGAACAGTACTTGGAGTACTTTTACAGAAGTTGAAAGTTTATTTTCATGCCAGAGAGAAAGCCTTTATTCTGTACACAACCAAATGATCTGCATATAGCAGAGTAGGATGAAAATAACAGTGCCAAGAGAATAAGCAAACAGAGAAAACAAAAGAAAAGAAAAAGGTAAAACCAACTTGTCCTCTGTCCTCCCTGAAAACAAAACAGAAAATATAACAGGAAGAAAAAGCAGCAGAGACAGATTTCGACTTTTGATAGTCTTTCAACAAGAGGATGTTATAGGTTTCCCAGTTTTTCCCCTGTTTCTTTGTCCAGATTTCCCCACGTCTCAAATGATCAGGCTCAACTGCTTTGATCTTCACAGGTCTTGCTAAATTCTTAAAGCAACTAAAATTGGGCAGCCTTAATCACAAGGTTTTCAAACACCATAAACTCCATTTACCAATACCAAATACCATTTTACCTCAGCTCACGAAATATCAGCAAGCCCTACCAGCATCAGTGGAACTAGTCACTTATACCAAGAACGAATGTGGTCCAGCATTCCCTAAACACTTCACTTATCTAATTAGGACAGATCTAAAATCCTAGAGTTCTTCTCCTAGAATTGCTATTTCAGAACTCCCAAGCTGCCAGTCCCATCTGCTTGCACAGAGCAAGGGAATTTGATTTTTCTGTTCATAAGATCTCTCATGGACTGTTTGGTTAGAAATTCACTTCAACAGAGTTTCTTTACTTTGCTCATGTTTAGCTTCTGAATTACTTGTCAAATAATCCTTTTGTTTGTTCCATATATCTTCATTATTTGCTCAGTTTATCCATGCACATTCTGACCACCTCCTTTCAATATGCCCAGATAAAAGAATATTAACCTACTCCAAGTAAGACATTTGTGAAACATATACTGAATTCCAGAATACCCATTTTATGAGTATACAGTTTGTTTCCTACCAGCTACGTAAAGAAAGATTAAAGCAGAACACCTGTTAGGAATGCAAAATACAAACATCTCCTGAATAACTCTTCATCAGGGTGGTTTTGGTGGCTTTTATATTTGTTTGGTTGGTTTTCTGGGAGTTGTTGGTTTGTTTTAACAGCAGCTGTGGCATTCTCAAGACCAAAGGAATGATATTACGTATGTGTATTTCCCCATTTTCATCAGTTCTTGATCATCATCATCCGAAGCTGCCAATATGAGAGAATCAGGATTTAGGGTAAGTCATGCATGTTCATCTCTGGTTTTACATATTTCCTACATGAAACATTAGATCCAGATCGGTTTCTTCATCTTGTCATGGAAGTGTGTATTCCATATCATGCAAACTGGCAGCCAAAACTTTTCTGCTCAGTTAATATAAACCACCATAAACTGCTGGAACTAGCATTAGGAATACTACAAGCAGCAAGGAAGATAGTCTCCCATTCTTACTCGCTGCTTTCCCTTACCAACGCAAGTATGCCCATGGTGGGGAGGGGTCAGTTTGCAAAACATTTCATTATGACGATATGAGAAGTTAGCAAATAGGAAAGTCTTGACCTTCCCAATATAGGCAGCTTGATGAAAAGATAATGTCTCAGGTCCTTATTCTCCATTCTTCATGTTACCACTGGGAGCTGGCTCCTAGAGCCATTACAGTAGTAGAGGAGCTCTTCCTGGAGAAAGGTTTACAATTTAAAACTTCAGATGATTACAGCAAGAAGAAATCTAAGACTGACTTCAAATGAACTGCACAGATTTAAGACTAGAAAGTTAATAAAACCTGACAGATGTCTTACCAAGCTGTAGAAAACTTTGACAATACGTATATATAATTTTAAGAATAAATTATGGCTTCTGTAAAACATAAAGTTATTAAAGGAGCAATGTCAGGTAATGGGATGCGCTACAAACTGCTTGAATCAGGAACAGACGTGTCAGACTAACATGCTCGGCACTGAAGAAAACTTCTCAGATAAGTGAATCAAAGAACATTTCTGTCAACCTTTTCAACAGTCATGTTAGTCTGAGAATGACTACTGATGTTCCTCTATTTTCCAGATTCCCTTTCTCTCATTATAAGAGTTCCTAGATACAAAGAAACAGAGGGTAAAACTGCAGAAAACTGCAGCAAGTGATCAGTGTCATGCACAGAGACAATGAAGAAACAGAAGGTAAGCTTGTTACAGTGACAGATTTTACAAAATTAAATGACAAAAGTAAGGACTAATCTTGCACTATGCTCATTCCAGCTGTTCACATGTTAGAACCTATATCAAAATCAGTCATTCATGTGTTGCACTGCAGGTAAAACCCAGAAAAAAATAACAGATATTCAAATTCCCTCAGAAATAATTTTCCTGTGGATGTACCCAGCTTAAAAGTGGAAGCATTCTGGAATCACGTGGAAGGCTAGAATAATTGCTACTTCTCTACCAGATCCAAGCCCTGAAGCTAATGGACTTGTTTTGTTATTTAGACTTGTCATAGCTGGATGTTTCCAGGTAGCTCCCTTTGTAGAAACCTCTTACTATAAAACACTGTAAATAGTTAACTAATTTGAAAGCAACTGTTACTCTGCCACCCAACCTCATATCAGCAACATCCCAGATGTTTTGTTTTTATAGTTACGGTTATAAGACAGTAATAGCTAGCTGTTACATAGAGCTTCAATAGTGCCTCACTAGAGCTTAAGGTGATTTAAAAGAGATCTTTGTACCATTTTCCACATCTTGATATGTGGAATACAAGGGAACAGATCCTGAAAACACCAGAGGCAGTCATCCCTAACTCCTAGAGCAAACCCTATAGCAGGTTATATCAGCTTCTAAAGACAGGTTAATGAGACTGCTAATTAAAAGCAAGTACAGGAATGCTATTTTCCTTTAGCTTTTAAAGAAAAAATCTCAAAACTCTAACAAGGAATAGTGTTTGCCTTTTTTTTTTTCCCATTCAGACTTCAGTTTTTAAACCACTTGATGCTTATATCAGCAACATCTTGCTCCATCTCAGCCAAAGAACTTGAGAACAGAAAACAGCATCCTATCTTCCCTAGCTGCCAGGCCCTCTTATTTATTCATCCCTGAGAAACAAAGCTATACCAGCTTGACTGCCATATACTCACTGTAGCATACACTGACATTCACACCTGGTATCCAGCCTGGTATTCAATTAGCCATTCATTGGTAGTGAATTTATGGCAGCAAGGTCAAAAGCCAAGTTTGAGCAGGTATTAGTTGATTTGGCATGTAAACTGTGCAAAAGATGCCAAGAAACCATTGAGATTTAACTGTCAAATGAGCAGTTAGGGGAAAAAAGCCTATTAAAGTTCTTGCTGGTGAAAGCACAGCAGAGCCAAATACTCCTAGTGTGAGCATCAGAAGTGAGCTGCAACAGGATTTACAAAGCTTGTGGTTTGTCAACATTTGTTAATAGGTGGCATATGGTTACCACTAGAGCTAAGAAAACCACACACAGAGGCACACACTCGCAGCTATGCTGCAATGGGATTCCATCCTGCATTTGGTACAAGAATTCAGCTGTACCTCCAATACACAGAGCTTGTCCTGTGGAACAGCAGCGCCCATTCTTCTTGAGTAAGTGCGTGAAGTAAAAGCACAGAGGGCTTTTTCTTCCATGTGCAGTATGCCAGGTAGCAAACCACATAGATATGGATGAGACCTGCTGCATGGCACTAATCTGTATGTTGTAAGGAAGACCTGGAAGAAACATTGACTGACAGCTGCCTCTGAATCTTTATTCATTTTAGCATTAGCTCCTTTTTTGCCTTTTTTTTTTTTCACAAATTTCAATCATATTTTTACTGCATACCTGCCCTGCTGCCGCTCTTCCTCTTTCCTATGTTCTTATCTCTTTCATACTAGATATTAAGGAAAAAGAGGATGTACTTTCTAGTGAGACAAGTTTTGAGAAGTAGCTTTCCTCAAGAACCTCTTCTAACCAAGCAGTCAAGAGAAGATGGTCCAGAGATTGAACTGGAAGAGTCAAGTGAGCTAAAGCTTGTGGGAAATAGGGCTATGACAGATTTTGCTTAACAGCTTCCTGCTTAGGTACAGCAACTCACCAAAGAGCTAGAAGCTGCCAATCATGGTGGTGATGATAAACACTGAAGCTGATGACCCAAGTCAAACATGCAATAAAGCTGCTGCCACAAATTCAGATATTTACAATCTCACCAACAGCTTGCTTATGTATTTTACTTATGTATTTCAACAGGTTTCCCAGTGAGAACCATCCAAACATTCTCAAAGATTTCATAGAAGTTCCACAGAATTATCCCTACAAAGACACAAACTTCTGCTTTCTAAGAAAAACTCTCCAGCAAACAATGAACCAGTTGTCTCCACTCTCCTTTTTGCAAAATATATTGTTGCTTCTGAATAACGTATTTGTAACTATTTGTTAATAACTGCAGCTTGTAGCAGACAAGCTGTGGAATTCTGTCATTTTGCCACTTGAGAGTGCTATTTATATATCTCCATTTGACCTATATTCATTTAAATTACAAGTTAATGGAGGCTGACAGCACTAAAGCAGGCTGACATCAGTGTATCAGCCATAGATGCATCCCATGTCATACAACAGAATAAAGGGTCAAGCTTGTAAGTACCACAGAATAACATGCAAATGGCATAAACCCCTCATTTTTGCACCAGATTAAGTGTTATATCAAAAGCTTGTTTATTTAAGCCATAAGTGATGGCACAAGGTCCAAGAAAACATTGGAAAGGTATATGTAATGAAATCATTATTTTTTTTAATGATTACAAGGAGAAGAAAGTGTAATTATACTTACTCTCTTAGTTAAGATGCCTACAAAGCACTGTAAAGCAATTAGCTAGACTCTCATTTCTTTTCTGTTCATTAACTGTATCTTTCCAGGTAGGTATTTACCTAGTTCTCACAAAAAGGGGAATAAAAAGAGTGTAGAGGGCTTCCAGCAACATTCTCATCCACCATAACCAGTCTCTTGGGTCTTTCACTAGAGAGGAATCTCCCTCTTCTGCAACTTGCATGCAGACAAGGGCACCCTACACCCCCCAGTGAAGTTCATAGTCTGTCATAGCTCAATCTGCCCTTTTTTCAAAGGCTCACAGGGCTTTAAAAATTAAATGAGACTGTAGCTTAGATCTTTCAAGCTACAGAACTTGTCAAAATTAGGCATACAGCTTCATGAGACTGTCAGAAGAAAGAAGCAGGTTCCTAATTTAGGTGCTTTCATTTGCCTACTAAAGGTTCAATTACCATCAGAAAGCTTAGGTATCTAGCTTAGGCTCTTAAATCTGGATAGTATGAATACATCTCCTTCTCCTGTCTTGCTCTCAAAGTTGTCTTTTAGTCACTAATTGGTAAGTGCCAGGAGGGAACAAAACGGGAAACACCATTAGCAACTCTGCCTGTGAATTAATACATGAGAAGTATCATGAATATGTTCAAGAGACTCAGATTCAGAGTCAATATCAACATTTCATAATAAGCTTGCTTAGACTGATCTAATATCTCAACAAGGTTTCTGGAATTTGCATTTGTGTTTGTTATTTATGCAATGAGTGGTAGGCTACCTGTGTCAAGGTTTGTCCACACACAAATTCAGAAGTAAAAATCACATGCCCCAGACATCCAGCTTCCGATACAACAAATAATTCAGAGAGGAGCATAAGGTAGGACTGATAAATGTTACTTGCCAATGACTACAGAGCAGTTACTGATTCATTAATAGAGAGGGGAATTTTAAAGAATAGTTGAATGGGAACAATAAAGCAGATTTGCAAATGTTTGCAGGTAGCTCCTGCCAGGTCAGAGTAGCAACATGAGAGAAAATATTTGCATCACTGCTCCCATCACTGGCAGAAGAGATTGCTGACATTTCAATATATAGGGGCAGAGATAATAAAGGGCCATTAAAGCGCCCATATTCATATTCAGTGAAGACTGATGATGCTCATTCTAAAAAATCAGAAAAATAAAAAGGTACAAAGTCACTGTGTTGTTCAATCACAGTCTTTTCATAATTCACTTATGCTTGTTGCAGCCAGGAACTATCAAGGGCTACTAAGAAGCTGAAAAGGCTGTGTTAACAGTACTTGCACTGTAAGTGCCCTCACAGTTGATAACATGTCTTTTCCTCTGATAAGAAATACAAGAACTGTTGTTTTGGGTTGGTTTGGGATTTTTTTTTTTTTTTGCTCGTTTTTTTTGTCTTTAAGAAGGAAATATGCTTGGTCTCTAATACAGAATATCTAGATTCTGCTGCAATGCAAGCAAAAATATTACCAAATATTGGAATTATAAATCTCCACAGCTTAGCGATATGAAAACTTTTATTTAACAAATCTATTGAACCTCTTCAGAATACATACATAATCCAAGTCCAGTTCACCTGATGTGGTCAATTTCAAGAAGTTTAACATTTGTTTAATGAGATCAAACAGATCCCTTTCCCTGTTTTCTTTCAGAAAAGAAATATGACATATCAACTCAGTAGAATGTCTTCCACAATACCAACCCACTTACTGGAGCAAAGATCCAGCAAAATAGAAACCATATATTAGCTTGCTGGGAACAAAGTCAAATTCAAAGCCTATCAACTGTATGTTGTTATTTGTTGTTATATCATGATACAAGCTACCAACAGCACTTGGGAATTTACTTAAGTTGCATTTGATACATTTTGTCATTTAAAAGGCAGAGTGAATTATACAGAATGAAAGCCATGAGCAGAAATACTGACAGCATTAGAAATTTTTCCTCTTGTTTGTCAGATATTTAAAGACTACTATCATTTGCAGTTAGACCAAGAAATCATTTTCCTTGCAATATGTCGGCTATATATATGCTTTATTCTTCCTATCTTTAAAGCTACAGTAAGACTGCAAACCAATTTCAGTTCAGGATAAATATGTCTGAAAGAAGAGAATTTTGCAAGAAGGATGCTACAAATAACAAGATCACCGCAGTCACAGGCTACTCACATGGGAAGAGTCTTCTGGAGGTCAGCTAGTGCAACCTCCTGCTCAAAGCTTCAAAGTAAGACTACATTTCTGAGTTGAGTTTTGACGTCTCCAGAAGTTTTCCTCCCTCTAGCAGTACTGTAAAGGTGGGGTCAGTCTTCTCTCACTTAAAAATGATAGGGCAAAAGAAAATGGCCTCAAGTTGCACCAGGGGAGGTATAGATTGGGCATTAGAAAAAATTTCTTCACTGCAAGTGTTGTCAAGCATTGGAACAGGCTGCACAGGAAGTGGTGGAGTCACCATCACCGGAGGTAGTTGAAAGATGTGTAGATGTACAGCACTTGGAGAAATGGCTTGCAGCGGGCTGGATAGCACAACGTTAATGGTTGGGATGATCTTAAATGTCTTTTACAGCCTAAACAATTCCATGATTATAATTCATTAGTACTGCTGTTCAACCTGCAGTACTTGTAGCTGGCGACCATTTACTGCATTTGCTGTTTGAAAGAGCATCACTTTCTGGACAGCAACAGCTAAGGTTTGGTTGCACTATACATACAATCAAGCAAAGATCCTGTAAGAACTGAGGAATAAGTACAAATACAATACGTATGCAGATATAAGAATTCATATTTCATAGAGTCAAAACCTGCAGGATTTAGGCCACAGTTTGCAGTTCATTTCCAAGTCTTTAGAATAAGATGACACATGCAATTATTATGCAAGTAATTAAGATTAATTAGATTAAGAAATGAAATGTCATCATTTTATTTTTTAGTAACGCTTATGGTGAAATCCTAACATTACCGAGGCCAAGGGAGTCTTACAATCAGCCCACTGGGAGCCAGAATGTCATCCATAATGAATTATAATATAAAATTACTGATATTTAGCATCTTTCATCATAAGACTATGATTATAATTTATTTACACTTGAATATCCATACTGCATAATGTTTTTAAATAGAACATACAGGTATAGCACCTGAATCATCCATTGAATTGTCACTTCACTGTAACAGAATATAAGGAATTTTTCTAGTTAAATGTGCAGAGAATGACACAAAATTGTTCCTTCACAGCCACAGAGATCTCCTTGTTCTGCAACACATACATTCAGACTCATAGCAGGCACATATCAAGATGCTGGATAGGTGACTGTTAATCACTTCTGGAAATAAACTAACATCAAAAGAATACCAATGCCCCAGACAGAAATAAACTTCATTATGCTCATGTTCTTAAAAAGTCCTCTTGTGCCCTTACTAGGTAGTGAAAAGGAAAAACAGACATTTGGTATCACAGTTAACTGCTTGCTCTCAACAGGGATCCTTATCAGAAATACAGAGTGAGAAAACCTGTTTGTGTGTCATATCAACATTAGTCTACCCTTGAAGTGATATTATTCTGTACAG